>NC_142936.1:48518042-48523042 GCF_046866305.1 Octopus bimaculoides
TCGAGTCAATTTTCACATAGAGTGCTCAATAGCAAATTGAAAAGTGATTACGACTAGCAATAATATTTATATGAAGGAAGTAAAAGTCAACAGAAAAATATTTACATTATCATAGGAAACCTAAGAGTATAAATATTCTCTTAGCCTGGGACATAATATTACCTTTCTATCAGACGATATGAATAACACTCAGAACTTTTAGTTATACGGATATAGATACATATATTCTTGCATACATACACACAGGCATGTATACACAAGCACAAACATACACACATTGAAATATATATATATATATATATATATATATATATATATATATAGATAGATAGATAGATAGATAGATAGATAGATAGATAGATAGATAGATAGATAGATAGATAGATATACTGTTGGAAGCGTTGTAGATTATGTAAACTATTGAAGTAGGAAAGTAGTGCAATAATGTATAAACGCTCATATTCGGAAACACATGGAAATATTAGCTATCAATATTTTATTAGTTCCCCAAAGTGTTACAGAATATCTCATATATACAGCTATTCCGTTATACACAGAACCAGTAAAATATTCATCTACACTCAAGCAAAAACATCTAATACTTAGACGCCTTCAGTATCATATCTGTAAAACACACGAGAATGTACGATCGTTAATGCAGTTTTAATTTGAAGAATGGCTGAAAGATTTTCATGTGAAACAACCATATTTGGGCTTATTACAAATCTTTTAAACGGATAATAAACTATTTTCGTAAGTTTGTACTTAGAAATTCATGAACATTACGAAAGAATGCTTCAGCAAAAATCTCCATTTTCGATATTTTGTTCAAAATTTCAAATGGCTAATAATATGACTTTATATTTCTCCCAGTGACAAGTATTACACGTTCTGAAAATGCAGAAGAAACATGTTCTATAATCGGCCTGCTGAATGTTACTATTAACTTCCTTTACACACCAGATATATATGGACATGAGGAAGAGAGTAGTCTTTCTGAGTAGTCTTTCTGTAGATCCCCAAGAATAGGTATACATTCAAGATATTATTTCCACAAGCATTAAACAATGGTGTGCTACAGTAATTTTCACAAGGTAATGCTTACCTCGGAAACCTACTCCTTTTACGAAGACATACTTTTGAGATGGCTGGTATTAAAGTGGTTTCAACTGCATAAAAAATGTTTTACGTATTGTATTGAAATCTTACTTATGTTCATACTAGTTATGAAAGTAGTTAAAGTTTTGGTGTAACTATATCTTAACTTGATGTTATTTCTAATAGCGCATTTTATCATTTCTTAACATTTTTATTTCCTGCTACATTTGAAGTCCGCCTAAATATGTGCATTTATAAGGGTTAGCAAAATCTTGTCAAAATTACAACGAACAATGTGGATGGCCATAACAAAAAATTTCCCCTCGTATTTTTTGCATTTTTAATAGAATTTGTTTTGGTATATAATGTATTCTATTTTTTTTTAACTCACCTTATTTTAAACCCTCATTGTTGTAATGAACAACCCGATGAACGGATTTCTGGACAAAGGATAAGCACTCATTAATATTGACTTTAAAATTTGGCGCAAGGCCAGCAATTTCTGAGGAGAGGATAGATCGAAGACAGTGTTCAACTGGTACTTATTGTAACGATACCGAAGGGATGAAAGTAAAGTCGATTTACGAGGAATTTGAACTTAGAATGTAGCGACGGATAAAGTGGCACTAAGCATTTTACCAGGTGCGTTAACGATTTTACCAGCTCGCCATCATAAATGCACTCACTGATATTATCAACAAAGCTTCAGTTGTCTAAAGATATAGTTGTATTTTGCTTAAACTTATAGCTAGATTTTGTATTAGTATACTACAATTCTTGTTACTATTGGTAGTAACTATACCTAGAATTGTATTTAAGAAAATAATTCAGTTTCGATACACAGTTTAGTTTATTTTTACCTTTAAATTTATCTCTTTAAATATGTCGATGAACATCTGCCTAACAGTATCTATTGAGTAACAATTTAGACCTCACAAAATCAATAGCCCAACTTGGTAAAGACAGAACATTTTATAGCTGGCTGGATCTCTTCCGAAGTATGTCTAATATGTAGAATCCTACCAAGTCACAAACCTAAGTTCCATTGTAGAATCCCGTGCCTACATCAAAACTTTCCTGGCAATTACGTATTATCCATAAACAATTATTATAGGCTACCAAATATTTATTGGCATGCATGATAGTATGAACGTCTTAATCAATAACTGCGTCTCCCCCCCCCCCTCGTTTTCTCTCCATTCTCCCTCTCTCTGTCTTCCTTTGTCTTTCTTTATTTTAAAGGTTGCAAGAGATGCAATCTTTGTCCGTGGAAGAATTATAATGCCATATTGCAGTCTTTTGCAATTTTGTACAAAACAGCGTAATTGGTGAATTCATGCAAACTCTTCCATCGATATTTACTGAGGAAATTTCAAATAAGAAAATGCGAAAATAGTCTATTTCCCTATGTAATCGATTTATCATACCTTAAAAGATGGTCACCTATCGGAAAACAACCCCATTTATTTATTCAATCATTATGAGCACGCAAAACAATGATAAGCATATTGATCCTTAATACGTTCGAGTATACTCGGACTCGATTATGATTTTTCGTCGATGGACGTCACCTTCGAAGAATCTCTTCTTACTTCATACGATGTGAGTTTGGAAACACACATACTTCAGCATAAGGTCAAATGCGAGAAGTAGTTCTCAGTAGGCGAAATTCAATAGCGACAAAAGCTTATTCATATCAATGTGTGCCAAATATATATACACAAATAATGCTCAGTAATAAAATTGCATTAACTATAGCAACCGTCCAAGTTTGGCTTGTTTTATAAATATGATACTACAGTGCGTGTATATACGTTAAGTATGCATTTGGTATCTTTTTGGAAGTTTGGCTGGAGGGGAAAGAAAGAGAAAAAAGGAAAAAAGAAAAACAGGATGAAAGAAGGAAAGAAAGAAAGGAAGGAAGAAAAAAGAAAGAAAGAAAGAAAGAATGAAAGAAAGAAAGAAAGAAAGAAAGAAAGGGAAATTTTCCTGGGTTTGTTGAAACTGATGACATGTCTAAAAGTCGTTTTTCATTTATTCATTTCATTTTTGGCCAGTTGTCATGTTACCTAGCTGGGAACATACAATCTATCAGATTGTTTTGAAACGATTTTATAAGTGTGTATATCTGTGTGTGTTTAGGTGTATGTGTGTGAGTGAGTATGTGTATGTTGTTTGCTTAAGTGAATTATTTCAGTTATTTTAGTAGAAGTAATGAGAACATTATTAATAATATCCAGCGGTAAACTTATTTGTTTCATCTGAGGGCCTAAATTTTTGATAAGGCTTTCTCATGTGTTTATAACTATATATTTTTTCTTTTTTATATGTTCAGTTAAGATCGTGCGTGCGTGCTTGTACGTGTGTGTGTGTGTGTGTGTGTGTGTGTACATGAACTACAGACCTGGGACGCCATGATATGGCACACTTCCACTGGACCGAAACAAGTGAAAGAAAAGGAAGCAACATTTATTTGAACCTAAAACTAACTCTTCCTAATGCCATTTAAACATGCAGAGTACACAGTTATCACCGAGTAAGATATCAATTATTCAAAAGTTCAAACAAACTAATGAACGATATATGCTGATATTAGCTTTCCCTATATATACAGTGCACATAGCAATTTCTTTAAAAAATATAACATTTTATTTTCCCTTGGGAGTGCTCAGTTGAACAGGGATTTAGTAATAATGCCCAAACGAAGAAGATAAGACTGCGTGAAAGTTGTGTAAGAACAATAAGTTTGTACTCTACAAAAGTAAAGAATAACTAATCAGATTCATGTAACATTGTTTTTATTATAACTGAGCATAAAAACAAATATATTTACTATTTTACACGTTTCAGTCATATGACTGCGGCCATGCTGGAGCACTGCATTTTGTCGAACAAATCGACTTATCCTAGTACTTATTCTATCTCTTTTGCCGAACTGATAAGTTTGGGAGACATAAACACGTCAACATCAACAAGCGATGGTTGGGGGGGGGGACAAACACAGACGCAAAGACACACACGCATAAACATATATACATATATATATATATATATATATATATATATATATATATATACCCGACGGGCTTCTTCCTATTTCCATCAACTAAATTCACTCACAAGGCTTTCGTCGACTCGAGGCTATAGTAGAATACAGTTTCCCAAGGTGCCACGCAGTGGGACTGAACTCACGACCATGTAGTTCGGAAGTAAGCATATTACCACATAGCCACGAAAGTGAACAATAACCAAAATACTCGTTTCCGAAGAATTTATTTATTTTTTCAATTCTGCGAAATAGGATGCCTTCCAATATCAGTTATCGTACTTAATATAGAATTTATATACATCAACATATGCATATCCACACACACGCCGCGCGCGCACAGACATATATATATATATATATATATATATATATATATATATATATATATATATATATATATATATATATATATATATATATATATATATATATATATATATATATATATATATATATGGGACCTTGATGACTGCTATTAAGCAGGAAAGTATACTAGGCCTTATATATATTTAATACTCAATATTTCATAATCAATGAGACATTCAATACTTCATTTCATTTTACTATTCATATTATATATTCCATATTCTATATCCCACATTAATTCTATAAGAATATAAATAAAACGTAAAAAACAGACAGAGTTGAAACTCTTTTAAATAATATACATATTATATATATATATATATATATATATATATATATATATATATATATATATATATATATATATATATATATATATATATATATAGGGGGGGGTGTATGATAGTGTATACAGGAATATATTATTTAAAAGAGTTCCAACTCTGTTTTTTATGTTTCATTTATATTCTTACAAAATTAATGTGGG
>NC_142936.1:48525542-48540542 GCF_046866305.1 Octopus bimaculoides
TTTACAGTATCCTCTCGTATATTGTGGTCTAATTCCAATTCCATACATTGCACAAAGACACTTCATCCAGTAGATCTTCGATTATTCGGAATCTCCTCCAAGATGCAATTATTTTTACTTTAACCGTCAACTTGCAATTGAACAAAAAGCACAACTGCATCACTAGAACCAGTTTCCGAGGACTTGCATAAGGCATGAGCAGACATAATTTCTCCAAGCAAAATCATTTTTTTTCAGAAAGCATGAAGCATTTTCCCGACCCATGAGTGATTCGTCCAATCACCGTCCAAATTATTAATTAACGTTAACTTCTTACTCGTATCGTAAATATAAGTTCGCAGTGCACCGGTACCATTATTGATACTAGTAAGGAATACTTCACTTTGCGTACGTCGTAAATGTTTCTTAGCAGAAAACATGAGCGACTTACACTCTCATATACATTCAATTCTCTTCATAACCAACTTTCCGTCTCTACACGAAATCAACATTTGTTGTTGTAAGCACATAAAAGATGTTTACAATTAAAAAAGAAAACAAAACCAAAACTCGGTTGCTTTCCCATGCGTCTTGCATTTTTTCCTTGTCCAATACACGCCCCGAACCAAGCAGAAGTATTTTGTCGATGTTCTTTACGAATATAAAGTATGTAAATATGCGATGTTGGAATAGAAGCAAGAGTGTTTCGTATTGATTTTTGTTCTTACATTACATGTAGACGATCTCTGCATTTGTAGATGTTTGGCTGTGAGTTGAGAATGTGCATGTGTGGGTGATTGTATTTATTCTTATATAATCCTTGTTTACGTTAGGAAATACTTGGCAGGCGCTGAAATGAGATGCATCTAGGAAGTCAAAATACAAGGCATAGGTAATGAAAGAAAAAAAATTTCATTTTAAAAATATTTTTGTACGTATAATAGTATTTCCCTTTTACTAAAACGAAAACAAGAAAGATAGATCAGCTTAGCTTTGAATCAACAAGAGGATATATGAAAAATGCACAATGAAAACTGGGATTATTGCTAACCTCTTGAATGTTTGGGGTACGTGGTACGATGCAGAACAAAGGACTCGGAGAAGTGAGACACAATAGAAGAACTGGTTCCAGGCAGACTGTGATAGAGAAAAGAATCTAGATCTACCCATTTATGCGGCTTTTCAATAATCTTTGGCATGCTTGTCTTCATTTCAAGTTCACATTTCACTTACTTCTAAAGGGAAGTCGGTAAAAATATATTTTAAGTTAAAATCATATTTGTTTTAGCGGCACTGCATAGTATTATTATTGTTCTATGATATTTACACATGTTCAAACATATACTGCCCCTTTATGCGCTGAGCTCAAATGTTGTGGAGATCAAATTGTCATTTCATTCGCCAAGAGGGATAATAAAGTATCGAGTTCGATTTAAGTGACGTCAGTACTTAACTGACACTTAATACAAACCTCCTCCAGTGCAGTGAGCCAGCAGAATCGTTAACACGCTGGGCAAAGTTCTTAGCGGCATTTCGTCCGTCTGCGAGTTCTGAGATCTCGCCGAGATCGACTTTGTATTCCATCCTTTCGGATAACCACTGGGGCCGATATAATCGACTTACACCTTCCCCAAAATTGCTGAACTCGTTCCAAAATTTGAAACCGATGTTAACCTCCTCCCTTAGATTGGTTTTGTGCCTCTTTTCCCATTGTGGAATCAGTAGAACAACCATTCAGACGAATTCAAGTTCATCCAAAGAGTTTATGTTCAGCAGAACCATTAGTGTGTCACAAAAACAAAATTCCTAGCAGTTTTACTTCCTGATCTTTACATTATCTATTCAAATCTTGCAGACGTCAACATTGTTCTTCATCCCTCTGGACTTGATGAAATAATAGAGTTCTATATTTGAGATGTGAAGAATTATGTACATTATTTATATTATTTACATTTGACAGATATTTGTCCTCATCTTGTTTCTTATTAACACAACGTTTCGGCTGATGTATTCTCCAGCCTTCATCAGATGCTGTGGGGGGGGGGGGGGGTCGAACATGGGTTCTCATTCCTAAGGCATTTTCCGATATTATTATTATTATTATTATTATTATTATTATTATTATTATTATTATTATTATTATTATTAAGTTCCAGTTCAGACAAACAACTAAATCATGTCGAGCAGAAGGAGGGATTCTTTACCGTGGAGCAAATGGGTTTCTCACTAAAAGCTCATTACCATATATCCTGAAGGCCTGCCATGACAAGTCAATTACTGGTGGCCATTTTGGCAGAGATAAAACGTTAGCCAAAATCTCTGACCGTTATTACTGGAAGGAAATGAAGAGTGATGTTCACCAACATATCAAAGCCTGCTCAAAATGTTTTGTGATAAATCCCCAAATTAGCAAGGAGGCTCCACCACTTAACAGTATACCAGCACCTAGAAGAGTATGGAACATATTCGGGATTGATATGATTGGTCCCCTTAAGGAAACATCAAACGACAACAAATATATAGTTGCTGCCACTGATCATTTCTCCAAATAGACTGAAGCAACAGCTGTTTCAGAGAAGGGTGTCAAGTCAATAGCAAATTTTTTGTACTCCGTTATTTGCCGCCTTGACTGTATGAACACTCTGAATAGCTACCAGGGACGAGAGTTTGTGAACTCGATCATCGACAACTTGATGGCGCATTTCCAAAAAGGTCGCCGCGTTTCATCTGCCTACCACCCGCAAACAAAGGGCCAGCGGGAAAGTGACAATCGAACACTCTAAGAATCTCTTAGTAAGCTTGCCAATGTTCAAGGAAACAACTGGGACCAGTTCATCCCTGGTGTTCTGTTCGTTTATCACACAACAGAGTATGCCTCAACCAAGTGCATTCCATTTGAAGTCATGTGCGAACGGAAGGCCAAGCTTCCTATGGACCCCAAACATTCAGAAGATGACACTGCGGTCCCCACGATGATGCTAATGCTGATGTTTTGGATACACTGACAACCATTCATAAAATATTCCGTTTAACCGTTGGTACCAACAACCACTCTGCTGAGGAACACTAGAAGCGAGTCTTTGATTGAAAACAGAACAGCAGCAAAGAAATCACTCTTGGCTCCATCGTTTACATCAAGAATCAGCGCCGTATTCATCGAATGGGTTCAAAGATGGACCGACGCTGAATCGGACCCGACTTAATTGTGGAATCTTTGACCGAAGGACGAGTAAGACTTTAGAACAATAAAACTGACGAGATACTGAGCAACACCTACCACGCCAGCAACCTTAAGATTTACCAAGATGAAGAGGTTTCTCTATCACTCTAGTCCCCTGATGTTTGTCCCAGTGTCTCTACTGATGACAACCCAAAGTAAAAGACACTCAAAAGACCACGTGAAGAACCGGACAATGATGACATCTACATCTCACAGAAAGACGAGCAGACCAAGACTTTCAACCCACTACCAAGTTCAGGAGATAAGTATCTTAGCACTGCTCTCGGTTTTACGTTTGGTGAGGTTGTGTACTATGGACGTACAAGGGGCCTTGGACAAACACGGCGTACATATAAAACCAAAGGTGAAGGGAACTACAAATCTTGGGCCATCAGCTACATCCTGACAGGATCAGAGGACAACCACTCTCTTCTCAGAATTAAATTCACTGACTTGACAAAAAACTACAGGACTACTTGAACCAAAATGTGAATGAATATGTAAACTAGTCTGGCATTTCTCATGATGGAGTCTGGGCAACTGATGCAGAGATCATTGCCATAGCGAATCTGTTGAGTTGCAGCATCGTCATCCACATAGAATCAGTGATTCAATGGATTGGTTGACCTATCCTGCAAGTTTGAAGCTTCAGTCAACAACAGAACATGCAGTTTGTCTTGAAAACAAGCACGATCATTTTGATGTTGTTATCAGTTTCTAACTTTCAACTTTTATATTGTAGGTAGGACTTGCTAGTCTTAGAAGTTGAAGTTCCAGGACATTATAACTGTTAATATAATATGAACAGTAGAATTAATTATATTACAATTGCATTATACTGTTTTGGGCAGGGAATTTTATATTAATGTGTAACCACTACTGAGAAGTGTGGTAGTAATCTTTGATCGTTGTGGAAGTATAATATTTTCAAAGATTGAAATTTTTCTGGTTGAAGTAATTATAGTCTATGCGTTTAGGGTTTTAAGATTTAAGTCAGTTAGCTTTTTCAATTAACTGACCTGACAAAGGTAAATCCTCATAAAATGTTGAAAAATTAAGTAAATGTTGTGTATATCACTCAACATTACTCATATCATGGAGGCATAAACTGGCCCGAGGGGAATACATACTGGCCTTGGCCATAATGTACTCGAAGTATAATCTAGCCTCGCCCCCTTTAAACCCAGGTATAGTCCGGACTGGGGGTATACTCTGGTCTGTTGCACCGGAACTAACTTAATATCAAACAACATTTGAGAACCTTAATTCAACTGTGTGATACAAGAAAATGTTACAGATTAACAATAATCCTTTCAGTGAAGAGATTGTTATTTATCTGGACACGAAAATTAAATGTAATCCACTTTCATGTACTTTCAAATTGCTTTAAGAGTCAATTAGTTGTATCCAAATTTCTGGCACATCAAAATTTTGCCGTCCTAAATTTACACTACATAAATATGTAGTGGCTTTTATAAATATCTATACAGTTTTAGAATATTAATGGAATTATTACAAAGGCAATTCTTGTAAGTTGTATGAAAATAAATTATTTATTTGATTTATTACAAAGCTGGCCAGACTTGCTAAGTGTAAGAGACATATTACAATAAACAGCAGGAGTTTTAGCCGAAATGTCACGTTAATAGTTAAATTAACAATTGTTAAAATAACAATTTGTTATTTACATATTAATGCTGCCGATGCACAGACTGTGTCTATAAATTAATAGAAGGCTTCAAATTATTTTTTACTCTTTAACTGTCCTCTGCCACTGGACTGCAGCTGTGTTGGAGCACAATCTTCAAGGGATTTACGTAAATCTCATCGATTCTTGCTGATATTTCAGCCCGTTATTTATAACATTTTAGATATCTCTGTTTATCATCGGAAGACTAAATTATCGTTTTAGATAGATATTGTATTTTTTTTACCGAAATGCATGAAGTCAGCTTCAACGGTTTACAACGATAAACATGCACACGTACATACACATATAACACATAACCAGACATGCCCGCGTACATACACTCACACACACACAAACACACACAAACACACACACACACACACACTTTCACGCAAACTCAGGCTGCATGTGTCTCTTGGGGTTGATCAAGTGACGCAGACACCTATGATAGACCCCGATAAGTGTTGAACATCGATTAAAACAGTTCATCGTTTTTCAATCAGTAGAGAAATAGATAAATTGGACTTGTTTGTATGTTTAATCCGTACGTTTATTTACATACACACACAGACATTCACACACACACACACACACACACACACACACACACACACACACACACACACACATATATATATATATATATATATATATATATATATATATATACATATATATACGATGGGCTTCCTCACATTTTCCGTCTACCAAATTTCACTCACAGAGTATTTGTCAACTTGAAGCTATGGTAGAAGACTCATTCAAAAAGAACTAGGATGTGGGGCGAAAACGAGATTTACGTCAATGCGACACGAACTTACTAATCGCATAGTTATGATTACAATTATCGACATCTAATATATTATTTGAAGATACTGAAAATGAAGCTTGTCTAGGCGTTTACATAATTAGAAATCTAGTTGAGAAATACCTAATTTCCAGTCTATCTTATTTAAATAATGCCTTCGCTATCTCTTTCCTTCATGGTTCGGAGCAAAATTGTTTACTAAACGGTTGCCGACGCTAAAAAAAAGGGTGCACCTTTTACAGAATCTCAGCAGTTGTTTAGAGATTTACGGAAGATATTTCCTTAGTTTCTGCATTAAATAGAAACTAGATATACCCGGATCGAGATCCATTACTTGGCTACGCTACTTCAATTACATAATGTCTTACAGATAATCTTTCAGTGATTTCAAATTGCCAATCCTACATTTGATTCTCAATAATACAATCATTTTTTCATATTTTCAAATCGATACAAACGCAGTATATATTTAAGAGACTAGAAAATGTGTAATTCTGACTATATTTTATATAGCAAAAGGCGAACTACAACGCCATATTTAGATCTTCCCACTAAGCTAATCAACTACTTCACTGCATGTATTATGGTGATAATGTTGAATAAACATCGTAAAACTCTTCTATTTCCTTGGTGATGTATAACGGTGGAGAATATATGTATGTATGTATGTATGTATGTATGTGTGTATGTGTGTGTATGTATGTGTGTTTGTCCGTCCGTCGTCTTTTTGTCTGTCTGTCAGTATGTGTGCATGTATGTATGTTTGTTTGTTTGTATGTATGATTCTTTTGTATTTAATCATTTAGATTATTCCTCTTAAGAAGGAGCTAATTTCTAATAGATACAAATATTCATCTTTGGAATGTAGATAACGAAAACAATGTCACATTTTAAACCTGAGAAAACTCTTGCATAGTTTTACTATTCCCTTACAGATCATATTTGTAATGTGCCAAACAGTTGGTTGATTTCTTTTTCTGAAAACCAGTCTTATTCAAACTTATAGAACCAAGTGCTCCAGTTATTACTGGTATAAATGCAAATTTGTGATCCGGATATTGAAGCTGGAGGTTTCGAAGCAGTTGTCCATAGTTATCTTTTTTCTCTTTGATTTTCGAAGAGATATTTATATCAGCAGGATAGCTGACCTCTATGACGGTACATACTTTTTCTTGTCTGTCACAAATCACTATATCTGACCTGTTATGTTTACACGTAACAGATGGGAATGTTCCACCAGTATCCCTTATGCTGATATCTGTGTACGTATTCAATAACAGGGGGATTCTCTGCATTTATTCCAGGACTGTCTTTCTTTCGAATGACTTTGTATATTGTTTTTTTTTACGGCAGCGTCTTGTTGCACAGGGCAGTCATACTTTGATGACATTTTTAGGTAGCTGCTAATCACATGCTTGATGTCTTCCACAGAAATATGACAATATATATTCATGGTTGCATCTTGGAAATCCAAGGACTTCCCTGTCTCTATTATTGATTAGTTATTTAGTAGCTATCTCTTGTTCTTAGATTGCAAATGCATAGCCTTCGAAGTGTGATGGGATGGAGCGGTCACAAATATAAATCCCTCACAAACACGCATATATATATATATATATATATATATACATATATATATATGACAAGCTTCTTTCAGTTGCCGTCTACCAAATCCACTCACAGGGCATTAGTCGGCCCGGGGTTATAGTAGAAGAAATTTGGCCAAGGGGCCATACAGCAGCACTGAACGCGGAATCAGATGGTTGGGAAGTAAACGTCTTACCACAAAGCCAGAGATCATTCGCTAAATATCTTATATTGTACATTTTCCGTTCTTAACAGACGCAGATTTGTTAGAGCACCATACAGGATAACGAGTAACTTCATTAAAATAATGATAGAGATAATATTCTTTCGCCAACATAGTATAAATATTATTAAATAAGTCATATATTTTGGAGCATATTTATTCGTTTAATCTTTGTCTCATCTAGACAAACATTCTTGTGCGTAGTGCGAGCGCACAGTATTGTATATTATATTCATACAAGTACGTACATATATGTGTTTATGTCTATGGATATATAGGTATGTATATATATATATATATATATACATATATATATATATATATATATATATATATATATATATATATATATATATATATATATATGCATATATATATATATATATATATATATATATGTGTGTATATATATATATATATATATATATATATATATGTGTGTGTATATATATATATATATATGTATATATATATATATATATATATATATATATATATATATATATATATATATATATATATATATATATATATATATATATATATGCACACATACAAATACATATATATGTGTGTGTGTTTGTGAGACTCAAACACACACTCTCACAGATAGGCATGCATACATACATACGTGCATACATATATACATCCTTCTTGATGCTTCAATTATAAATTTCAAAGATTAATATAATTACATTCAGACATAAGACTAACAATCAGTATTAATCTTCTTGTTCGTACCAGATTTCAGTGACGTTGTAGAACTCATTTCCATGGAAGAATCGACAATATAATAGAACATATGCACCCACACACATGCACATACACTCATACAGATGAACATACATATACATCCACACTCAAAGAGAAAAGATGACAGAGAAGATATGTTTCTGAGTTTACGAACAAGTATACTTTCTGTTTCTCTCATCGGCTCTTTGTCCTTGCCTCCCCCGACTCTCTCTCTTTGTCTCCCTCCCATTCTTTCTTAGACACATACACACACACACATTTTATAATTGAACATCCTTCTTATCCAGAATCCTTATAATTTTCCAAACAAAGTAATCTTTTCCTCCATGGTCGGACATGTTGCTAAAGAACATTGAAAAATGAAGGACCTTCCTAGCAAGACGACGAGGTTTGTTTATAATTGTCATACAATATCAATACACGTACACACCCATATACAAACAGACGCACCCCTATACATACAATTTCAATTTATGTCTACCATATTAACTCACAGGACTGAACGCTTTGGTGCAAAAGAAGAGACTAGACTCAAGGTGCAACGCTACTGAAATGAAACAGAAACCATATGGTTGGAAATCATTTTTGAACACACTTATAACATTGCGAGTTCTTTATTTTATTTTATTTTATTAATGTTTGTCAATGTACTGTGCTAAGCTAACGTATTCATTCCGAGAGTCTCTTGATGATATCAACTACAATCCTTATTTCGAACTGCTACATAGTTTTTATCAATCTGTTTTCTTAAAGAGCTATGATAAGGCTTGCAATACGAACATGTGCATAATTAGCCGTATAGAATTCGAAGAAAATAACCGTGTTCTGTGCAGTTTGTATTTAAACGTAATCACATTTGTGGATCTTAAGTAAGTTACTGATTTCCCGTCAGTCGTTATAGTCTGATCGTTCATTAATAGACTAATCAAATAGATCTAGTCCCGAACGTAAAACTATTTTAAAAGCTTGTTTTTACTATCACTATTCATACATGTAAAATTTACCTTACATTTCAGGATACATATATAGACACACATATATATATGTATGTATGTATGACCGAATGTATGTATGCGTGTATATATATATATATATATATATATATATATATATATATATATATATATATATATATATATATATATATATATATATATATATATATATATATATGTATATATATATATATATAAACGTAAAATACATGCTCTTCGTGCTAAATTCGGCAATATTTTGGTTTCCTTTTTCTCGGGAGCATATGTTGGTGAATAGTCAACAGCGTTGGAGATCATTAGGATAAAATCCTAATGGTTTCATTCAGAGCTGCACCTAGAGCCAAAAATATAATGATGATTACCTCCAAGCCCCGGAGAGAGGTACTATGCCCATGTAAGGTTAACCGTGAGTAGGTAGTCGATACAACAAGGCGGTTGTAGTCTATGAATCAGATGGAGACGAGCAGTAGCAGCAACAACAGCAGCAGTAACAGAAACAATAGCAGCAGCAACTCCAACAATGTTAGGGCGCACGCGGAAACGCTGGAGCAACAGAGGGCCATTTTCAGACCAGATTAAATAAGCAAAAGTCCTCTTATATGATCCAGAGAGATCTAACGTTACGACATTAGCCAGTGATATATGGCATTTAAAACAAGTGGGAACAACGTTGGACATATCTCAACGGAAGCAGACGATGCAAACCTTGCTTGGCCGAGAAGAAAATAGCCCTAAATTATTCACAGGATTCAAGTGCTTTCTCGAATTTAAAAAGTAATATTTATAGTCGGTGATCTCATGCTACAACACTTGTTTTGGTAACGTGGTCTGGTGTGTCCTGTTTGCAGATTAGTCAATAAAAAACGTACATAAACTTACTCATTTCCGACAAAGCTGGAACCGTTTAAATATAGGTAATCTTGTCACTCCCAGAATGGACATTTTCGTTTCGAGGATGTCTTTTGATCAGAGTATTATTTTCTACTACCAAACTAACTGAAACTGCATTTTTAACTCTATTGGTAAAGTCTGTTGCACCGCCTAAATCACCATGTGCAATGATAAACATGAAACAAATGGTAACTTTCTAACCGTCAATAACCGAATACTCGACTACATAAGATGTATATATATATATATATATATATATATATATATATATATATATATATATATATATATATATATATATATATATATATATTTATATATATATATATATATACATGTATGTATGTATGTATGTATGTATGTATGTTATATTACTTATCTCTATTTATATACATAGGAACATGCATACTAACATACATACATACATACATACATACATACATATGAGCATATTAATGTAAATATGGCAGAAAAATGACGGAATTTCTAACATGTAGAAAGAAGTTGGATTGGAATCAACTGTATAGTATAAAATTTAAAAACAATTAGACTTCAGTCACAGAAGCATACAGATACGCACATGCAAACATATACATACATTCAGATATATATATATATATATATATATATATATATATATATATATATATATATATATATATATATATATATATATATATATACATATATATATCTTACCCAATAGACAAACAAGCATAGAGGCACGCACATACGCTTGAAATAAAATATACGTGTACATTAATTAACATTGACATAGATACTCTAATATATCAAAAATACTTATGCAAGCTAAAATGTATACATTGTATACAAATGCTCATTGTTAAATATGTTCACGCACAGAATATACAAAACTAGGCAAATACATGTATATATGTTTATAACGTATGGATATATGTATATTTCTCGATAGCTTTAGAAACAGGAAGAAATATTATGCATAGTAATGTAACTAGCCTACACACAAACATAGATAAATAAGACAAAAGAATGAGAGAGACGTAATAATTATTTAATGCTATAAAATGTACTAAGAGATATCGGTATTTAAACTATAGGATATATATTTAACACGTCACTGGATATAGAAAGTGGCTTAACGTTTGGGATGTTTGTCCCTCGTCAGAAAAAAGAAAGATGGAAACCTAGGAGATTTTATGGAAAGATGGAAGATGGGAGCCTTGGAGATGTTAGGGAGGAAAATGAAAATGAAGTTTAAAAACCAGCTTGTAATCATGTCCTATAGTAAGACGATAACAAGAGACGAAGGGTCGTGTGTATAAAGTGTGTCCGTGTCTGGAAGAGTGTATAAGAAGGAGTGGAGTTTGTGTGCTAGTGTGATGCATGTATGTATACAGATGAGTACAAGTGCAAAAATATAATGGCGTTGGTTAGTGACGATGTCTATGTATTAGCTTAAATGGGTAGAATGAAAGTGTTTTAGTGATGAAGTAAGAGTTGATGCGAGTGTGAGGGAATAAAGGTACCGATGAAACAAATGGGACGGTTAAGAGAAAGTTGGAATGTGTTACTGGTGGAGGCACAATGGCCCAGTGGTTAGGGCAGCGGACTCGCGGTCATAGGATCACGGTTTCAATTCCCAGACCGGGTGTTGTGGGTGTTTAATGAGCGAAAACACCTAAAGCTCCACGAGGCTCCGGCAGGAGATGGTGGTGAACCCTGCAGTAGTATTTCACCACAACTTTCTCTCACTCTTACTTCCTGTTTCTGCTGTGCCTGTAATTCAAAGGGTCAGCCTTGTCACACTGTGCCACGCTGAATATCCCCGAGAACTACGTTAAGGGTACACGTGTCTGTGGAGTGCTCAGCCACTTTCACGTTAATTTCACGAGCAGGCTGTTCCGTTGATCGGATCAACTGGAACCCACGACGTCGTAAGCGACGGAGTGCCAACGGAATGTGTTATTGATATGTGTGCCAATATATAATAAAAGTAACAGGGGAGAGAAAACGTTTTTAAACAAAGAGGGAGACACGGAAAATTTGTTAGAGTGTTCAAGGGATGATGAGACCGGATAAAATAGACTGTATAGTTTCCTAGTTACTTTTGTGAGTTATATTTTTTCTTTTTAAACATTCTTCTGCAACGCTCGTCCGTTTAGTATTATCAGAATGAATACGAAATATGTTATTAAACCAAAAGATTCGGCAAATTAAGCAAAATTTAATTAATAAAATTCTCTGAGCAATTAACTTGCTTACAGGTATGATGCAATACATTGTTTACGAGGATAATTACCAACTGGATGTTAGACAGGACTTTACCAAAACATTAGTAGTTAGGTGTTAGATGTATTGTATTTAGTCGAACGAAGCACTTAGGGAGGTGTAGAGTTTGCTATGTCTACCAATAAGTGAAATGTTATAAATTACCAAGTGACAGAAAGATCCCATATTTATAAAGGCTACAATCTATGTAAGAAGACTACGAAGACGGCTAAATAACTGAGGACAGCAAAACTTACGTAGATGACATGCGAAACAAAGTGATATTTTTGAGACAAGAATAGACAGTAAAGGGATGTAAACAGCGGGAGTATTTGCATATGGACGAGTAGATGTTATGAAGGCAAGCAAAAGAGTGAGAACCGGTCCAAGGTGACAGTTGGAAGGATGGGAAAAATTGATGTTTTGGCGCAGTCAACCAAACACGAGGAGTAACGACGTCTAAAACAATGTTTGTATGAATGTGTCACCGAGTATAGGAAAATCTGTGAGACAGATAGAAAGTTTATAGAAAGTTTATAGAAAGAATAGGTGTGTCAGCATACCGGTGTGTGTGTGTGTGCGTGTGTGTGTGTGTGTGTATGTGTGTGTGTGTGTGTGAGTGAGTGTGTGTGTCACTGCGAATATTTAAATCTAAATTTAAATTTTTGGAATTAAATGACACCGTATATATATATATATATATATATATATATATGCAATGTATTCAAAAAAGGATAAAACTCTTTTACAAGAATTTTATCAAGAAGCCAGTGTGTAAAAAAATTCATTAGGGAAATTTCTATTCCCAAGAATATAATTATTCGTTTATATTTATATAAAGGGCATTATTATAGAAAAATAATAACGCCACACAGTGGATTTCTCAAAATAACCACATTTAGTACCTATGCGAGGAAAAAACAACCAACAGAAGATGACCAACTTTCTTTTAAAATAGAGTTAATTGCGTTTCGACTGATTTCGCGATTACTAGAATGAATCTAGATTTCGTTCATCAGCACAATATTGTCCCAGAAATATATATAAATAAACAGAATTCTCACCTCACCAAAGACCGAACAACTACGTATCCGACAGAGTAAAGGAAATGATATATATGCAATGTATACATACACGCAGAGATATACACGTATATATATATATATATATATATATATATATATATATATATATACGTATGTATGTATGTATGTATGTATATGTATATGTGTGTAAACGTGCGTGTAAATGCATTTATTTATCTTAAATGTCACTGTCAAATATTTCTTTGGAAAAGTTTTATAATGACGTACTCTACTAAAAACTAATGAGTAATCCATCGGTTTAATGTTAAATTATTTTTTATGTAGAACTTCACATAAAAACACACACACAGACACTCACACATACATACATACATACATACATACATACATACATACATACATACATATATACATACATATATATTTGCATATATATAAACATTTATTTATATACGTGCATATGTGTGTGCTTCAGTGCGTATTTGTGGAGGGTTAAAATGTCGAGAGTAAATCGTACAAATGCTGATTAAGTTGGAATTAAAGTTTTAAAATTAATTGCGTATAATTTCCCAAATCCTAATTAATATTATCTATTAGGATAAGAGATTAATGTGAAATATTATTAACTGTTAAGTATTGTATCACAATAGGAAACATGTTCTGAATGTCATTTAAGAATGAAATTCATTCGCTGAGATTACCGCATAGCTTTCAACTGCACGGCCGTTAATCTTTTATTTTTAAAAAATTTTTGAGTACATGGCTTACTTTTCAAAGTAGAATTTTTTTTCTTTGCAAAAATACTCATGCTTCCATCATTCTTATAATGTTCCACGCTTTTGATTAAGATGTATCAGTTACCGACAATCTTTTTTTTCTTTTTTTGGCAAAATGCAATATAAATTGAGCCAATTGTACATGTATTGAAAGAAACCACATTTGAAAACTTTCTACGATCACCGTCGGGAATCTTATGATATTGCTGAAATTAGTGAAATCATGGGGTTTAATTTAAATAAATATTTTGAGAACCAAATCGTCCCCCTTCAAGAGTTTCCGGTTACTTTTGTATACCCCATCGGATATAGATATGCATATGTTTTATATATACATGCGTACACACACGGATACACACACGCACAAACAAATATGTAAAGATTCATATGTACGACATGTATCTTCGTCTGACCGTATAAACATGCGTAGGTGCTAATTTATAGAGCATACCTCTGTGTGTATGAGAGAGTGTGTGCATGTTTGTCTGTCTGTGTGTGTTTGTATTTGCTTGTCTCTTATATCTGTTTACAATTCTATTATCCTTTTCGTCTTTCTCTTCCTACTTTCTTTTTGTAGCATACTCATTCAATATTGTCCTGACATAATTTATTACCGTTTGTTATTGCTTTTTTTATTACAACCCTCAGGCATTTTGGATGCATAAAATATATTTTTTTCGAATGCATCGTGTACAAGTATACACACACACAACCATATATTGGTGTGTATGTGTGTGTGAGCGCGAGTAGGCGTGTGCATGTATATATATATATATATATGC
>NC_142936.1:48543042-48563042 GCF_046866305.1 Octopus bimaculoides
ATTGGTTCCATGTTAAGGAAGCTCTTAACAATTGCCAAGCCTATCGCTTGGATCCATTGATGCAGTGCTGGGCGCCCATTTTCATTGTTCTTTTCAGTTGAAGAGCGTAGCTCGAAACGTCAAAGACATTCTCTATTCCCGAGTGTTAAACTAATACATCCATTTGTTGTTTACACCACCTGTCTTCGTCTGTTGTTTTTTTCGTAAATTCTCCCATATATATATATATATATATATATATATATATATATATATATATAATATTTAAAAATTCAAATAAGTTATCGCTATAAAAATAATGATAAAGTGGTCAGCAAACTTTATTCAAATAATATATATATATATATATACATACATATATACATATATACATATATACATATATAATAATTTATAATAAACGAGAACAGAGATTTATATCCAGTTTTATTCAACAGTTAATTGCTTCTTTTCATTTCTGCACCTACACATGTTTCTGCATCAACTAATGCACACTGCAGAATTTGCATCTTTACGTGCATGTGTTGTTGCGTGTGTGTGTCGGTGTGTTTGCGTGCGTGCGTGCGTGCGTGAGTGTATACTATTGTCATAAATGATTAAAGTTTTATCAGATGTGTAATGCAACTTCAATTCTCACCAAATATATAACATTATTAAAAACACACATTTCCCGCATTGGAAGGATCATTCTTTATAATGCAATTTTAGCTTTCCTTGTGTATATATTGATTGAAGAAGATTAGATCATATTAAGAATGATGCGTCGGTTGTTTGAAACCCTGGGAATGATCGTCTATTGTAATGTGAACAAGTACAATTCATCTTGGATATTCTAAATAATACATTATTACGCAGCTATATATCGATTTCACTATATACGCCACCAATTTTGAGGGGGGCGTTAAGTCGATTACATCGACTCCAATATTCAACTGGTGAACTGGTCCCTGCAATAATGAAAGACTACTTCGGTTGAATTTGAACTTTAAACGCAAAATCGTACGAAATGCTGCTAAGTATTTTGTCTGGCGTGCTAACGATTCTATCAGCTCACCAACTTACGCTGCTATACAGTGGTTTCAAATGTTTACACAAAACCTGCTTGTCCACGGTAGGGGTAAGTCAACTACATCATCGCCAATGCTTAACTGGTACTTATTTCATCGATCCAAAAGTGGTCAAAAGCAAAGTCGGCCTCGATGGAATTTGAACTCAGAACGTATAGACGAAAATGCCGCTTAGTATTCTGAGCAGTGTTCTAACGATTGTGCCCACTCGCTACTCTACGTTGCTATATATTGGGGCTTCATAATATTTCCATACAGGTGCATGTATAGCTATGTGGTTAAGAAGTTTGCTTTGCAACCGCGTGGATTCAGGTTCAGTTCCAGTGTGTGGAATTTAGGCAATTTTCTCTTACTATAGCTCCAGCTTGTCTAATGGCTTGTGTGAGAATTTAATAGGCGGAAGTTGTGTTGAAGCCGATTGTGTATGTTTGTTGATGTGTGGCTCTTTGTGTATGTTTGTCGTCCTCCACTGTTTGACAATCATTGTTCGTTTACAATTCTGTAACCTAACAGTTTGGCAAAGGGGTACGATCGAATAAGGACCAGGTTTTAAGAAAGTAAGTACTGCGGCCGATTTGTCCTACACGGCCCCAGTCTAATAAATTAAACAAAGAAAATATAAAATATAGTATAATATATGTCAATGTATGTATGTATATGTTCAGCAGACATGGGACTCTCTCAGGGACATCATCCACAATACTGCACTGAGGGCCTTTAGGAGTGGAGGAGAGAAATGACACAAGACTGATTTGAGGAGAGTGTGAATGAGCTCAGTAGTCCCATGGAGAAGAAGCATGCTGCTCTGCTGAAGCACAATCACCAACCTACCAGGGCAATGCTGCAAGTATTTAGATCAGCAAGGAACGACATGTAGAAGACAGTGAGATGGTGCGCAAATGACTACAAGCAACATTAGCGGAATGTATGAGAATGTGAAGTAAGCCATCAGACCAACCCAGAGCAAGATAGCTCCACTCACATTCAGAACAGAAGTTATCAAGGACAAAAGAAGATGGGTGAAACATTATTCCGAACTTAACGTGAAGGAAAGCAAAATCTCGGACGTTGTAGAACACCTACCTGTGTTGGAGGAGCTGGACACACTGCCAACTGCTGAAGAATTGAGCAGAGCCATTGATAGCTTGCCCACTGGAAAAGCACTGGGTTTGGTTGGCATTCCACCAGATATCATCAGATGTGCAAGGAAAGTTTAACTCAGCTACCTGCTGAAGCTACTGTGTCAGTGCAGTGCTGAGAGGCGGGAACAGTCCCGCAAAACATGAGAGACGGCAACATTATCGCGCTATGTAAGAACAAAGGGGACAAAAGCGACTGCAGAAGTGCCGAGAGCAAAACTAACTACTCTTTATTACTTTCCTTGAGTTCACAAGACTCTTCAGTATTGTCCACTCATTTCACGCGGATATGGAAGGCGTCGTTCAATTTGATGACTCTTCTTTGTAGGCATTCAACATAAGTAGGGGCGTGAAGCAGAACTATGTGCTTACCCCCACTCTGTTTGGCATCTTCATTGCAGTGATGCTGAAACATGCATTTGAGACATCGACTGATGGTGTTTACTTTCAGTCGGGAAACCGGCCCTTAAGAGTTAGGCATGGCTCGAGAAGAAACAAACAACAATAATACACGGCCACTCATACTCACACACATATAATAATTGAAGTTTTCATCGCATCATTAGTTTGGCATTTATAACTGTGCATCTTGCAGGTGTTGAACTTATATAGGTCTTTTAAATCAATTCCTTTCTAATAGTTTGCTTTCTGCTTTAGAAATCAAATTTAAGCACAAATTTAAATTCGATGCTCTCCCTTTGCATATGTTATACTGAAAAAAAAGAAAAGAAAAAAAAAAAATATATATATATATATATAGATAGATAGATAGATAGATAGATAGATAGATAAATAGATAGATAGATAGATAGATAGATATAATATATATATATGTATATGTATATATATATTATTCGGTTGACATTGAACATATTTGTATTATTCTGACAAACACTTCCTTTACGTTTATCAATTATTTTTTATGCATATGTATGCATTTGCACGTATATAAGTATATACGTATGTATATATGTGTAAATGTATATAAATGCACACACACAGGCTTATACACACACACGCGCATACACACACACACACACACACACACACACACACACACATATATATATATATATATATATATATATATGTGTGTGTGAATGGTGTGAATGCATGCTCACGCTTGTTTGTAAGTGTAAGTGTGTTTGTGGTTGTCGACTCGTGTCTCTGATAAGCACTAAATATATTCCTGTTGCTTGTAAGCTCGTGCAAAGGCAAGAATTTTCCATTTTATATGAAATTCAGTCCTAATAAAACTCCAGTACACAAAAATGGATTATGCAGTAATGCTTGTGCATTCGTTCTCAGCAATGTGAATAATCAATATGTTGATTGGTTCAGAAAAATATTTTATTGAATTAATCATAGATTTTAGTGGACACGTACTTCAAAACAGTAATTTTTTAGATATTATCTGAAACTATGTCACCAGCTAAAAGCATTCTTAATGAAAAACAAAAGAAACAAACAAAAAAATAGCTGAATTACATTAATACATTAACATAGAATCGAACCAACCGTAGATTATGTTGAACAATATTATGAAGATTATTAGTATTCATTTATCCTGCATATCCTAAGTTTTACTAAAATAACCAAAATAATCGTAAATCTACACAGGTAGAGAAAGTGCAAGGTGTTATAGTTGAATCTTTCCTTCAATTTAAGTGTAGGCTTTAATATAAACAAAGGATTTTTAAGCTAGCAAATATGCACTTTCGAAAGTACATGCACAGGAAAACATGTCAGATTAGTGCATTAATCTTGTATTAAAGTCAACTATTCTATAACTGAAGATTTCGATATATTTTCCTTATTTCTTTTTCTAATATCAATAGTAACATATATTCAAAACTTAGAAAATATCAATAATAATGCAACAAGTAATTTCATTATTTCAATAGCATTCCTTTACGTGATGGTTATAGAGCTTGTTCTAATGTGTGTCACACATAGCTACATAAAAACGATGATTCAAACCGTCAAAAATTATATCCGTCGTGTAGCGAGGAAATCGGACAGCGCTTTATCGAAGTATATTTGGGAGTTTGGGTGATAAAAGTTTAGGTGTCATATAAATTAACACTCTTGTGTCTTCAAGAGACAACGACGAGCAAAAGATTATTAGTCAGCAGTATCTACGGAATTACCCATCCTGTTGAAAATATTCTCAAATGTGAATTAGTTTTAAGTTCGACTATTGGGGAAAATCCTGATACAGTTTTAACGAAAATCTGTAGGAGTTCGATATTAAATATCGAACTCCTACAGATTTTCGTCAAAAATATTCGCTTCGTTTGCTTTTCGTAATATTCCCGCAGGAGACGCTTTAAACATCGATAATTAAAAAAACTTAAAACTTTGATATATATATCGTTGACACTTGTTTTTCATACACATCGTATAATTTCATGCTCCACGTATTGCAATATTTTGGCCAGTCAATAAGATCGGTGAATTACTTTTCAGATATTTCTGTGCAAACCAAACCAATTATTCATAACTCCACGTGGAGAAACTCAAGTTTCAGTTAAATGCATTCGGTTGTTTTGTTTATACCTTGTAACTTATCAATTTGGACAAATATCATGTAGAATGAGTATCAGATATAAAAAAGCAATAGATAAATGGTCTATTTGATCGGTTAAAACCCTGGAGGCGGTACCTCAGCACGGCTGCTACCAATTCATCGAAAATATCCAAAAGAAGTTTGTTTACAAAATGTTCTCACATTCCACAAGCGATTACTCAGCATTATAAAAGGTAGAAGTCTTTCATCAGGGCTCTCTTCACTTAATGGTTCGGAGCACACAACCGGACTTTCAGAGGTACAGGGTTCGATTCCCCGTGGAGGCTTCCCTCCCCACCCGCCACTTTTCTAAAGGGTATTTACCGGATTTTCTAAGCTGTCTTCACAATCATTCTACCATCGCGAATTTTTGTATTTATGTTGTAGAATACCGACACGAGTGGCGTTTATAAGTTTATTTGCAGTGTATATACACACACACACACACACACACACACACACACATATATATATATATATATATATATATATATATATATATATATATATATATATATGCACACATATGTATATATATATATATATATATATATATATATATATATATATACATATATGTATATATATATACATATACATATACATATATGTATATGTATACATATATATATATATATATATATATATATATATATATATATATATATATATATAAGCAATGTTAATTCTCTAAATGAAGTATTAACAGTAACTGCACGGTAAAGTGAAGTATATTGCCACTTAAGTGTGGCTGACCCCTAGGGGTGGATGTTACTGTTGCTTTTAGCCCCAGGAGGACATCTCCTCCAGCTGGCTTATCGACACACTACTGTGTCCTGTTTGCCAAGGGAAGTTCAGTGAAGAATTTCACTGGAAAAGTATACCTAAGATTGCCAAGAATTTATCTCTCTCATCAAAGATCAGTGGCTATCGGACGCTGACAAAGGGAAATAACCCTGAAACCCGGGTCCGTTCGTGCTACAGATCATGATGAGAGGGATAACTTCCCTTGGCAAACAGGATACAGTAGTGTGTCGATAAGCCAGCTGGAGGAGATGTCCTCCTGGGGCTAAAAGCAACAGTAACATCCACCCCTAGGGGTCAGCCACACTTAAGTGGCAATATACTTCACATTATATATATATACATATAGATATACATATATATACATACATGCATACAACGAAACACACACATATATCTCCCTCTCTCTTTTTCTCTCTCTCTCTCGTTCTCTCTCTACCTCTCTTTCTCTCTCTCCCCTCTCTCTCTCCCTCTCTCTCTCTCTCTCTCTCTCTCTCTCTCTCTCTCTCTCTATATATATATATATATATATATATATATATATCAGGTCATCCCATTCGTAAGCTCCGAATTATGGGTGAGGAAACAAGTTATCTAAATTTACATTTTATATAATTCCCATCATTATCGATGACTTCCTTCCACTTACTTTTGTTTTTCAATTCCATTGGTGACAAACTCGTTTTGGTTTTGATGAGAGGAAAGAAACGGAGGATAGTTTCGAACTCTTTGGGGATTTTCAGTACGTATCCAGCTAAATACTTCTGTAAGCTTCCAAACAAATTACAATCAGGAGTGAGGTCCGAGGAATAAGGCGGACGAGGGATGTTTTCCTTGCCAAGTTCTTCCATTTTTTTCTGATGTAAAGTTTGCAGTGCGGGACTTGGCATCATCATGATGAAACACCAATCTCTTACGATTCGCCAAAGCAGGCATCTTTTTCTTCAACGCAGCAACCAAACGCTGTAATTGTTGACAATATGTGTGAACAGTAGTTGTTACATTAGTTGGTAGCAGCTCAAAGTGGATAACACCAGTGCAATTCCACAAAACAGAACGAAGAACCATTTTTCATGGATTCCTTTTTGGGTTCTGGTTTAGCTACAATTAAACCATTGCTTTCGTCGCTTAACATTTTCACGAAAAATCTATTTTTCATCATTACTCTAATTTGTATAATATCGTGAGATACGTTCAAGAGAGTGAAGAGGGGAGCAAATGTCCGCCCGTGACTTTCATTTGGCTTCTGGCAAATCATGGGTACCCATTTTCTGAGTTTGGGCAACTTACCGTGTTGTTCAAGATGGCTATGCAACATTCATAATTACATATGCTCAAACTATGGATTCATCAGAGGATGATAAACTTGCCTTCTATCTATCACTTACAGAGATTTATGTAGTATCCCCCTTGATGACAAAGTTGTCATTTTGGGTGATTTTAATGCTCGAGTTGGTGCACATTGGGAGACCTGGAGTGTCTTGGGAAGGCATAGAGTTGTGAGTTCCAACAGTAATGGTTTACCATTATTGCAAATGTGCGTAGAGATAGATCATTTTTGTGTGATGAACACAATGTTTCAACTAAAAAATAATTTTAAAACGACATGGATGCACCCTCGTTCTAAGGAATGGCATTTTATAGATTACATCTTCACTAGGAAACGAGATACTATGGGCTTTACTATTGTACGAGTGATGCATGCCAAGGTGAATGTTGCTGTCATAAATTAGAACAAATAATAAGTTACCTAAACGGACTGATGTCAATAAATTTAAGATTCCGTTAGTACACAATCAGTTTGTGAGAGAGATAAATAATCTGTCATGTGATTGAAGTTGAAAGTCATTCAAAGAAAGAGTATATGAGGTTTGTTGTAACATTCTTGGCTTTGCTGTAAAAAAGCATCAAGAATGGTTTGACGATAATGATGAAGTTAGTCTTATCTTAGTGGAGAAGGAAGAGGCATTTAACATGTTGCAAAATGTTGAGATGTCAGCAAACCGGAGAGTGGCTACACATTTCAAGGCAGTAAATGCAGAGGAAGCTGGGGATGATGCAAGAAAATTGGAGCAGTGATAGATGTGATGAAATCCAAGAAGCTTCAAATGCTAATAATTCCAAACTTTTTTACTCTCTCTTTTGGAAAAAGTTTATGGACCAGTTTCATCAATATTTGCGCTACTCCGGAGAAAGGATGGCACATAAATATTAACAAATCCTAAAGATACTGTAGGGAGATGGAAAGAGCCTTTTGATGAGTTACTCAATAGACCCACTGAAGTGGACCTCTCTTTTCTTGATAATATACCTGAGAGACCAACAAAACATCTTTTAGCAGAAGTTCAAAACCTGGCAGAAATAAAAGCGGTAAACAGGAAATTGAACACTGGAAAAGCCTCTGATATAGATTGACTGGGTGCAGAGATATATAAATACGGTGGTGAACGTCTCTATACAATGTTAACAGCTGTGATTCAGAGAGTTTAGCATAGTGAAGAGGTTCCTCCGAATTGACGTGATGCGACTATGGAGATACTATGTAAATCGAAAGGTAGAAAAGATGTCAAGTAATAATCGGCAGAAGTTATAAAGTGATTCAAGAGCTGAGAGTTTCTTGCGTTGGCACTTATTAGGTAATAAGTGATGAATACCATCTCACGAAATTTTGTATATATTCATGTCTTGATTCTAGTTTGTGTTGATTGTGTAACCAAACGTAATTATATATGTGTGTGTGTGTGTGTGTGTGTGTGTCTGTGTGTGCATGTGAGTGTTTGTGTGGAGAAAGAGAGAAAAATAGAGACACAGAGATACAGTAATAGGTGAGCGCAAAAAGGTAAACACATATACGCATATGTGTGTGTGTGTAATATAAATAAATAAATACACACACACAGACACGCAGACACACACACACACACACACACACACACACACACACACTCATATACATATACGTGTATGTGTGTGTGTGCATGCCTGTATGTATGTGTGTGTGTGTAATGATACGTTCAGATACTCACACACACGTTATATTCATACGTATATGTATGCACGTATGAACGTATATCACGACATATATATAAATCTTTACTTACAAACTGAAAATATCGTGTGGTCTGAGAATACATGAGGAAAAGAAATGCGCAAAAAAAGAATCACACCATATTTTTCCCAAGTCTAATTAATCATCAGTAAACGACAATCGAAAGAAACTATTGTTGACATGTAATTATTACATGCTGTCTTCATCTATCATATCATCGTATAAAAATATGACCATAATTGATCGCGCTTCCTTCCGAGATTCTTAAAATGCTTTGCTAGATAATATATATGGAACAAGATAACATACAGATGTTCTAAAGAAATATACGATGAAAATATTCCTGATAGTTTATTTGGAAATAATAAAATACAAAATGTTGATATAAATAACGTGATATGAAGCATCAAGTTATTCTAATATTTCTTGCGTTCATTTTTCACGTATGTATTTCTTAATCTGTTCTCGTGTTTGACTCTGATTCTTAAGCATTATCTTGCTGCACATATCGCTCGCTCTGTATATAATGCATATGTAGGCATACGATGTGGAGAATATACCGTCAGCATTGCCCAAACGACCTGAACATTAGTTTCAAAATTCATCCAAGGCTGGGATCACGGGCCATACGTCCCATCCCCAATTCAGGATCACAACATATAGGCACACTGCGACATAATTTCTTTTCCTCAACAGGCCCTTCCCTGTTTATCATTGTCCCAAAACTGATTAAAGAGGATGATCCCATCACTTTTAAAAGGAGTCTGGACAGATTTCTTCAAGGAATACCAGATAAGTCACCCATACCTGGATACAACTCACTCAACAAGAACTCACTACTTCAATGGACCATGAGCAAAACTTGACTTTAAAAGGATTTAGATAATCCTATCAGGTGGTACTATTAAGTTAGACATGACCTGGACCAATCTTTGGTCGAAACATATCTAAGTCTTATCTAAGTTTTATATGTGTATACATACATATATATATATATATATATATATATATATATATATATATATATATATATATATATAGAGAGAGAGAGAGAGAGAGAGAGAGAGAGAGACAGACAGACAGACAGACAGGCAGACAGACAGACAGAAAGACAGACAGGTGTATAGATAGATAGATAGATAGATAGACTTTCCGAGTAGCTGATACGCTGCATCAGAGAGATTTGTGCAATAGTGATACGATGAAGTAGTTGTATGCTGTCAACTTAATGTGACAGTCCCCTGAAGGGAATAATACTACTGTTGGTTAGACCTAAGAAGCTGCACCGCTTCCTGTCGGCCTTGACACATTTTCTGTGTCCTTATGTTTACAAGTAGTGATACGATACTTCATCGTATCACTACTGCATAAATCTCTCTGAGAGATTTACAACAGTGGTATTATTCCCTTCAGGGTACTGTCACATTAAGTTGACAGCATACAACTACTTCACAAAAAAAAAAGAAAGTGGAAATTTTACCGGTGTGTTAAACTATAAGGCACCAAAAGAGAATGACTCTCTCCAGACACAACAGTATATATATATATATATATATATATATATATATACACACACACATGTGTGTGCATACATATATATATATATATATATATATATATATATATATATATATATATATATATATATATATATATATATTATACATAAACATACACAAGTCCGTGTCTGTGTCTGTGTATGTGTGTGTGAAAGTCATTAAGATAGTGTTTCCCTGGGTATTGGATTGTTTTGAAGATGCCTACATCCACACAGTGCCGGTCTCCCAGAGATTTTTGAAGGATGTTGAGGAGCTTCGGGTCCTTGAAACCCAAACTGTTGCAGTATCTCGTCTTTTGATGGAGATGCTGGGATCTTTGGCACTATGCAATCGCGGCACGTTCTGCTGTTTGTGTAAATTTCAATAGTAGAATTTGTTACGAAACTTTCAAGGATTTTCCAGATGCATATCACTGCATATCTTTCCCGCCTTCAGTCTAGAGGGATGTGTTTTAATTCTTTCAGACTTTCCGAGTAGCTGATACGCTGCATTCAGACGATTTTTTTTGTGTGTAACTTCGTTGGATTGCTGCGAGTTCTGCTGTTAACTTTATATTGTGTGGTGACCTCAGTTGTGAGCAGTAGTCCAAGCAGCTGGGGATGTATTCACTCCAATGGACCATTATTGTCTCTTTTTTTCTCGTTTTGAAAGTTCGGAGTATCCAGCCAGCCAGCCAGCCCCAAACCATTACCAAACTGGCAATATGCACCTGCAAAGACGCATCACTACCCATGCAAATGCCCGGGTCACGCAACGATTTCAACTCAGGGACTGTAATCCTTCCCTCGGTAGTGCATCCCTTCCGTATGACGTTCACCCTCTGCGCCGGTAGCGCTGGGCCCTGAATTTTCCTGCATCAAACTGCATGCCATCGTCCTCAGTCCATCCGCACATCGCATAAGACTCCCGCTGCAAATGCGCAATACCTACAGGATCCTGCATTGACCCAGAGACCCCTGTGCCATTTGCACATCTGACAAACGTGACCATCCGAGCAGCCGAGGGCACGTCAGAGAGGGAACCCCATGAACATCAGTGACTCCAAGGCAGTGCTCCCTGGAACACCACACGCCACCCGTGTTTGCCCCGAGGTGGCTCCACATGCCAATAACCGCCTGTCGTCCGTCGCCCAGAAAGTCAGTCATGCAACCTCCCAACTATATCGAGATCATGTAGTTTGTGATATATCATACCATGATCGACTTTATCAAAGGCTTTTGAAAAGACGAGATTTATCACATCCACATTTGAGTCATTTAGCAGCTGTGTTAACACTCAGTCGTTATGTTGCAAGAGCTGTGTTAGACAGCTTGTACCTGGTCAAAATGCATGCTGGGTATCAGTCAGCAAGTCCTTTTCTTCAAAGAATGCGATTTGTTTCTTGCAGACTATCCGTTCCATGACTTTGCTGACGTGTGAGGTTAGAGAGATAGGCCTATAATTTTTAGCATATGCTCGGCTTCCTTCTTTATGGATAGGGCATATTATGTCTTCCTTCTGGGAAATTGCCTCTCTTAAGAAAGCTCTGAAAAAGAAGATGCAGTGATTTTGCAAGGGATTGCTTCCTTGATTTAAGAAGGATTGCTGGGAATCCATTATGTATATATACTTTATCTATAAGGCTTAATTTAATATTAATTTTTTATAAATTGATTTTAATTGAGTTTTTTACCTGTAATTTTGGATTTTGTCCCTAATATTATTATAATATATATATATATATATATATATATATATATATATATATATATATATATATGTATGTATATATATATATGTATATATATATATATATATATATATATATATATATATATATATATATATATATATATATATATATATATATATATATATATATATATATATATATATATATATATATATATATATATATATATATATATATATATATATATATATATATATATATATATATATATATATATATATATATATATATATATATATATATATGTATGTATATGAGAGGGCATGGCTTAGTGGTTAGAGTGTTGCACTAGCGATCACTGGATCGTGATATCAATTCCTAGACCTGGTGTTGCGTTGCACTTTTGGGCAGAAAAGTTCATCTCGCGTTTCTCTGCGATCACTTCGACAACTGACGCGCGGTACAGCATGGTGCACTTGTTCAGACAACGTCGATTTAATGGAGAAAGTGTGAGTGTGTGTGTGTGTGTGTGTGTGTGATTATGTCTCGCCCGTATGTTTTTGCTTAGCTGAATTTCTTCTTTGAGAACTTTTCTGTGATCTTCTTCTAACACATTAGCAGTCCATTTAGTGGTCTGTTTTATATATACATATACAATAATCGTTTTTTGAGACCTCAGAAAATTTTAATCTTCTGATTCTTTTAATGTGCTGGTTTCCTGATACTAAATTGATATTAATTAATATCAAATTGTTTACCCTATTATTATAATTATATATATATATATATATATATATATATATATATATATATATATATACATACATACATACATACATACATACATGCACACACACACACATATATATATATATATATATACATACACGCACATACACAGAGACATATATATGTGTGCACACATATATATATATATATGTGTGTGAGTGTACGTGTCTGTGTTTGTACGCGTGTGACTGACTACCCACGTGCACATGCACGTGCAAAACACTCGCATACTAATTAAACATTGCATTTTTCGCGATTCTATGTCAACAAGAAAGATGATCGATATGTGTTATGTTAAATATATGTCACAGTTATGTTATTATTGTAATTGCTACCATTATGGGTATTATTATTCTTAATGTTATCGTGTATTTTTCCCTTGGTTTTTTTTTTTGGGGGGGGGGGGGGTTCTAGCGTGTCCATTCATACTTTAACATGTTTATTTGTATATATACAAACATGTGATTTTTTTTTTGTTTTGTTTTGTTATATTTTTCGTTGGAGATTTCTCTTTAATGGTATTTAGATTTGACTCACTCTGTGTTTCTGGCCGCTCTTTATGCGCATGACATTAAAGACAATTCTTGTCTGATAAACATCGAAATCCGCACCGAAGCGATCGATATGGACAATCAATAAATATACACCGATTGAACTCGTATGATCACTGACACCAAGGCCCCATCTCAGAAATATTCTCGACGCTCTCTCTCGTGCTCGTGTTTTATGTGTTTTTCTGCGTGCATAAATATATATATATGTGTGTATATATACATATGTATATATATATAGATTCACACACACACACACACACACACACACACACACACACGCATATACACACATATAAGTACATATATATTTATACGTATACATGTATACATGTATAGGTATATACATGTATGTGTGTATATATGTATGTATATATATATGTATATATGTATGTAAGTATATATAAATATATATGTATGTATATGCATATATTTGTGCGTGTGTTGAGAATTGTATACACGCAGATATCACACACATACACACAGACACAAACACACACTCACGTAGATTCAGTCCCTCTTCATGTCACCCCCTCTTCCCATCCATCTCACGATATCACTCCTCTGCCTTCTCCTCATTTCATCGTTTCTTATTTTATTCAGTTTTGCTTTTTGCCACGCCCCTTATCTCTAATATCCCTTTCGTATGAATATAATGAAACCATTTTCTTCTGTAGCTTTTCTCTATGGTGTCTGCTTATGGTTTTTTTCGTAATCTACTTTTTTAAATGTCTTCAATGACGGGGAAATTGATTTGTGTAAAAAAGAAATGTCTCTGTTTTTCACACGCATTATCGCTGTCGATGTTGTTTATGGTAAAAGTTATTATTATTATTATTATTATTATTAATATTATTATTATTATTATTTTTTTTTTTTTTTTTTTTTTTTCCCTTGTTTACACGTTTATAATGCAACCGTCACCTGTATCGTCCTGCATCGTCCTCAATATTTTTTTCATTCATTGTGGTTGATAAAAAATGGTTATTATTTTTATGCTCATCACTAGTTAAGGTGTGGAGGTGCAATAGCCCAGTGGTTAGGAAATCGGACTCGAGGTCATAGGATCGCGGTTTCGATTCCCAGACCGGGCGTTGTGAGTGTTTATTGAGCGAAAACACCTAAAGATTCAGGAGGCACCGGCAGGGGGGGGGGGGGTGGCGAACCCAGCTGTACTCTTTCGCCACAACTTTCTCGCACTCTTACTTCCTGTTCCCGTTGTGCCTGTATTTGAAAGGGCCAGCCTTGTCACACTGTGTCACGCTGAATAACCCCAGAACTGCGTTAAGGGTACACGTTTCTGTGGAGTGCTCAACCACTTGCACGTTACTTTCACGAGCAGGCTGTTCCGTTGATCGGATCAACTGGAACCCTCGACGTCGTAAGCGACGGAGTGCCAACAACAACAACAACAAGTTAAGGTGTTTACGCATGATCCTAAGCTTGTGGTTTCGATTCCTGGAACCGATGACGTGTTGTGTTCTTGAGCAAAACACTTCCATTTACGTGATCCCGTTCACTCAGCTGGCAAAAGTGAGTAGTCCGGCGTCTCGTTCACGTGAGGAATATATACGTTACGGAAACCGGCAAACCGGCCTTGTGATTCTATATGACTCGAGAAGGAACTTTAATCTTATGGCGGTGAACTGACAGAATCGTTAACACGCCGGGCGAAGTCCGAAGCGCTATTTCGTCCGTCTTTACGTTCTGTGTTCAAGTTCCACCGAGTTCGACTTTGCCTTTCATCCTTTCAGGGTCGATAAATTAAGTACCAGTGAAACACTGGGGTCGATGTAATCCGCTAGATCTCTCCCACCAAATCTGAGGCCTTGTTCCTTTAGTAGAAACTATTATTGTTGTTGTTGTTGTTGTTGTCCTGGTTGCTGTTATTTTGTTACGACTGTTGCTTTTGTCGTTAGCATTATGTGTACCATACCTGTAGGTGTCAATATTTTTATGATCACTTTTATATCCATTAATAATGTTGTTTGTTATTGTTATCAGTATCGTTATTTTTTACAGTATGCTGTTAAAGATGTTTTTATTGATATGCTCTGTGTTATGTATAATATTGTCTTTATGGTTATAGATATTGTCACTGTTATGTATGGTTATCATTGTAATTATTTATCATGTATTTTGTTTTGCGGCGACACGTTTATCACTCTTATTGATAGTATCTCTATTATATCACTTATTATTGCTGCCAGTGTTGTTGTTTTATATATATATATATTATCCTTATTCCCAGTGCTGTCTAATATTATTATTGTTATTATTAATTTCATTGATGAAGGCGGCGAGCTGGCAGACTCTTTAGCACGCCAGGCTAAATGCTTAGCAGCATTTCGTCCGTCTTTATGTTCTGAGTTCAAATTCTGCTGAAGTCGGCATTGTCTTTGATTCTTTTGGAGTTGATAAATTAAGTACCAGTGAAACACTGAGGTCGATGTAATCGACTTCTCTCCTCCCTCCAAATTGCTGGTCTAGTGTCCTTAGTTTAAAGGACTATTAATTTCATTGTTGAAGAAGGTGAGCTGGCAGAATCTTTAGCACGCCGGGCAAAATACTTAATGGTATTTCGTCAGTCTTGTCAGCTTTGCTTGCGTTCTGTATGCGGACGCGGAGGATGACATTGTAAACCGGGTGAGCCATTGGAAGGATGGTGTTGAAGTAGAATTCTGGGGTGAAGATGGTGAGACTATGATATGGCAATTGTTAAATAAAGCACAAATGGAAATAGTTAAAAAGAATTATAAAGGTATTGAGTTATGGAAGGTGATCAAGGACAGAGAGAAATTGCCAAAACAGACTTGTTATACCGAACTAAAAAGAGACTTTGGTATTGAACTGCTGGATTTTAGATATATATGATTGAATGGCAAAACGGTTTTAATGTAACAACTCGACTTCGGGGGTCGAGTGGGCATTCCGCCTCATTATATCATCTTTTTCATGATTCATTCGTTTCTTTTAATTTTCCTTCATTCTTTATGCCTCCGTTTTATAATTTTAGTTCCCCGATATTGTGTTTGTACCGTCTATGTTGGCCCCTAGTGGGTAATAAAGAAATCGGTATTTCGTCAGTCTTTACGTTCTGAGTTCAAATTCCGCCGAGGCCGACTCTGCTTTTCGTCCTTTTGATGTTGATAAATTAAGTCCCAGCGAAACACTGGAGTCGATGCAATCGACTTTTCCCATCTTCCAAAGTTGCAGGCCGTGTGCCTTTGGATTAAAGGACTACTAATTTCATTGTTATGTCTGTTTGAGCTGTTATTGTTGTTGTCATTATCCTTGGCATGCCCCTCATTGTTGTTCATATTTCCTGTATTATATCTGCTACAGATGTCGTTTATATTGGTTTCAGATTTTGCCACAAGGCCTGCAATTACAGGGGAAAGAAGCAAGTCGATTACAACAACACCAATGTCCAACTGGTACTTCTTTTATCGACCCTAGAAAGACGAAAGGTAAATCGACCTCGGCGAAATTTGAACTCAGAATGTAAAAACAGACGAAATGCCGCTAAGCATTTTGCTCGGCGTGCTAACGATTCTGCCAGCTCACCGCCTTCAAACGATGATAATAGCCCTTTCTCCTATAGGCAGAAAGCCTGAACTTATTGGTGAGGGAGCCATTCGATTTCATCGACACCAGTGTGAAACTGGTACTTATTCTATCGACCCTAGAAAGATGGAAAGTAAAGTCGACCACGACGGTATTTGAGCTTAGACGGTAAAGACGGACAAAATGCCGCTAAGCATGCTAGATGAAATGCTGGCGTGCTAAAGATTATGCCAGCTCGCCAAGTTATCGACCCCGAAGAGATGAAAGAAAAAGTTGAATGCCGCCGGGGTTGAGTTTTTTTTTTTTTATCATTTCGGGATGAATAAATTAAGTCCCTGTTGAGCATTGGGAGCGGGATCGATGTAATCGACTTGCACCCTTCTCAAAATTTCGGGCCGTGTGCCAACATTTAAATCCAATGCTGTTACCTTTGTTAAGGTGGCGAGCTGGCAGAATCGATAAGCACACGGAGCAAATTGCTTAACGACATTTTGTTTGTCTTTACGTTCTGAGTTCAAATGCTATCATGGACAAACTTACCTTTCCTCTCTTCTGGGGTCGATAAAATACGTTCCAGTTGAATACTGGGATCGTTGTAATCGACTTAGCCTCCGCCCCGAAATTGCTGGCCTTGTGCCAAAATTTGAGACCAATATTATTATCTGTGCTAGGACAGGTAGCCGACAGAATCGTTAGGAAGTCGGAAAATGGTTAACGTCATTTCGCCCGTCTTGTCGTTCTGAGTTCAAATGCGGCCATGGTCGAGTTTACCTTTCATCTTTTCGGGATAAATATAATAAGTACCAGTTGGATACTGGGGTTCAATGTAATCGACATACTCCTTACCGCCTTGTGCCAAAATTCGGAACCAATATTATTGTTATTACTACTATTAGTGTCTGTAGATATAAACGTTCCCGCTGTTATTGTTATTGTCTGCTGTTAATACCAATACTAGCATTATCATTATAGTCTGTATTATAACTGATATTGTTGTTATTCTTACTCGCAGTGTTATGTTTCTTTTATTGTTACTCTTATTATTATTATTATTATTATTATTATTATTATTATTATTATTATTATTATTATTTTCAAGGTATGTCATTATTGTTGTTATTGTTGTTATGGTCATTGTCTGAACTTTATCTGATCTCATCACAGTGTTATGTACATTACATTGCTATTATGGCTATTTTCTCTGCATTATAAGTTGTTGTAATTATTTATAGTTCTTATTGCCAAGAAATAAAACACGCCTTCAATGAACCTCGTTTATATCAATTCTTATTCAATACTCTGATCACCTTGACAACAGTTATTGAAATTACAATACTGAGACCTTTTGACGAGACAAAATTCAACAATTTACCATGGGCATGGAAGATCTCTGATGCAGAGACACAGATCTGACTCGTCGGGCATTGTTAATTTTCAACAAATTTGATTATCAGGATGTATGAAAGTCGGGCGTTCAGTCCGGGATCCAGGCTATGTAGTGAATCTGTAAGATAGAGGAATCACATGTGTTCTTTTGCATTGGGATTTCAAATCCCACCGAAGTCAACTTGCCTTTCTTCTCTTCCGGATCGATAAAAGTGTGCCAAGATGGGGCAGTAGAGTGGTGGATCTGTGAGCAAAGAATTACATGTCGCGTGTTATTTCTCCCGACACTTTTGCATCGTGAGTTAAAATCTAACCGTGCTCAACTTTACCGTTGCACTTTACGGACTCGATAAGAAAAAGTACTCATCCAGAGCGATGGATTGGAGGAACGGTAAGGAAGCTTTGCATCATTTATTCCGGCCTTTTGCGTTCCGAGTTCGAACCCTCAATGGCCTACCCGAATGGACAACTTCATCCTTTGCCCAGTTTAATACAACCGCTTGACAGCTTAAATGTCTTTAGGAGAGTATACTGTTTGAACCGGGCCTCAACATTCGGAGGCCCTGTGTGGCCACTGCCTTCTCCTCTGACTAACAGATAAAAAATTATTTGGATGTTATCCCATCGCCATAGGAATAATTCCCACATATATAGCAATAAATGGTTCGCAAAGTATATGTTTATATAATAGAAACCGATATAAATGTTGATTGGTTGGTTAGATGAAATCTCCAACCACGCATTACATCGTATAGAAAGAGAATGAGGGAGACAGTGTAAGAGATATATAGGGGTACAGGATGAGTACATATACGACGCTTGATCACAGGCAATGAGTAAATGAAGGCTATGCACAAACACAGTGAGAAAGAACCGTAGAGACAAAGTAGGAGGAGGAGGCGGAAGAGGAGAGGGGACTAAATGACAAATTAGTTATGGCAGCAGTTATACAGTGCAAAATTTGTTTAATTAAATTTTACTTCGTTGGTCATAAATATTTTTCTTTTCAAAAATTGTTATTTAATTCATCATTTCGTGTAAGTACCAAGAAATTTGATGAAAATTAAATTACAATCATTTTCTAACATTAGTCATGATGGCAAAAGTATACTTCTAAAATTCAGCGACGTATGACTGTTAAGACATAGGTCTAAATGTGAAAATATACGAAACTAAGGCTCCAAAACTGCCAGTCCAAAAAGATGCCTTATTAAGGTTACGGCGTTCATCGTTTTCTCAAGCTGTAATCCACATTGTCTTCTTGACAAAACGACACAGTCTTGCTAAGTACTTTTGTATCCATATCACAAATTGAATGTATTCCTACTAACAACCCCTACTATTATACGCACAAAACCTGAAATTTGGGGGACGGGGCTAGTCAATTACATCGACAGCTGTACTTAACTGGTAGTTATTTTATCGACGCCGAAAACAAGAAAAGCAATATCGATCGCAGTGAAATTTAAATTCAGAACGCAACGAGGAACGAAATGCCACTACACGTTCTGTCCGGCGTGCTAGCCATTGTGCTAGCTCACCGCCTTTTATTCCTACTGATAATAGATTCTAATTTTGGCACAAAGCCAGTAGTTACGGAGAAGGGTTTAAATCGATTACAATAACCCTAGTGCTCCACTGGTATTTAGTTTATCTCCCCCGAAAGGATAACAGGGAAAGTTGACCTCGGCGGAGTTTAAACTCAGATCCTAAAGGCACACAAAGTGTCGCCATTTTGTCCGGCGTGCTAACGATGTTGCTAGCTCGCCGCCTAGTATTCTTACTAACAGTGCTTTCAAATTTTGGCTCAAGGCCAGCATTTTCAGGGGATTAAGTCGATAACGTCAG
>NC_142936.1:48568042-48603042 GCF_046866305.1 Octopus bimaculoides
CTCTCTTTCTCTCTCTCTCTCTCTCTCTCTCTCTTCTTGAATCATACGGACTCATGCGCAAATTTACAATCTATCTATCTGTCTATCTATCTATCTATCTATCTACCTATCTATCTATCTATCTATCTATCTATCTATCTATCTTTCTACATATCTATCTACATATCTATCCAAATTCCGCGTCGTATTTATCCCAAATAAATGAACATTTTTTTGTCAATTATATAAATTTGTGTCTCTTTATAATTGTTGATTTAATTTTTTTCGGGAGGAGAGAATATTTTCTGCTCATTCTTTACAATACTATGAACAGAAATTGCACTTCCCGTTCATTTATTTATTTATTCGCTTTTTGCTCTTTTTGGGTTTTTTCAGCATTCTTTTTTTTTTCTTTCTAATTTGCTTGATATATTTTTAAGACTGGATATTCTGGAAAATTGTAAACCAAAAAGGAATAAACAAACAAACAAATAAATAAATAAGAACGGACATCGAATAGCAATAGGTTTACATTGGCTGACGACAGCTGACAATAGCTGGCATTAATGGCTGTATTAATCCCATCATGCATTATAATCTGCCACTTGACAGTTTGGAATAAAGTTTCATCTGACCTTTTCCACTTCCCCCACCCTTTTTCTCTTAAAACCCTGATAAAATATGAAACTCACGCATGTATACACATTCATTTCTGTACACACACACACACACACACACACACACATACATGGACACGCATACATACATATACTTGCCTACGAACAAATACATAAACGTACACTCACAAACATACACACGTATTCTTTCTCTCTACATTTCGTTCTCTTTCTCTCTCTCTCTCCCTACATGTCGTTCTCTCTCTCTCTCTCTTTCTCTCTCTTTCTCGCTCTCTCTCTCTCTCTCTCTGTCTCTTTTATTTTTTCCTTTCTTTCATTCCTTTTTAAATCCAACTTTAATAAATGCTACTAGAAAATCCATCTTAGAAAATAACAGCAAAATCAAATAAAGAAATATATAAAATATCAAACAAATAAATAATGACAACTAATTCAAAGGAAAAAAAATAAACAAAATATAATAAATATAAAATAAAATCCTAGCATAGCTAAAATGGTATTTCGTGTTGAAACGCGAAAATGTCTTTAAACAATAAGAACAGCCAACGGCTGATTTGAAGATATATTAACATCTCAACAGAAAACAGTTCAATTGTGGATTGCTGAGTTGTACTTTCTGCTATAGAAAAGATTTTGCCCACTCTCATAGTTTAGCGCTTCATCGAACAGCCAGAAGGGCGTGGAGGTGGTGCGTGAAAGACGAAGGTTTGATTGAAATTCTATCCCATGTTAAAAATCTAACAGGTGTTGACGGCACAGTTTAAAATGCGCTTTCAAATTAAAGATCTGCAACTAGGTTTACTTTCATGACTAGGCTTGCTTCTTGTAGCCTCTATAGTCTCTCCCCGAGCCTTTTCTTAAAATTCAGTTCAATAACGTTATGTCATGAGAAGATATATTTAGTAGGCACAGGAGTGGCTGTGTGGTAAGTAGCTTGTTTAACCGGAGGAGTGGAATGAGGAAAATTATGATATTTTTAATTGAAATTGTTAATATATTGAAATTGTGTAAAAATTGTAATTTTAAAAGGAAAAAAAAAGAACAATGTTTTCGAGGGGTTATCAGTCGGCGGGCGCTGGTGCCTCTCTCATTATTTGTTTCATCTTTATCACCCTCATCTCATTAATGTCCATGTCCAGCCCGCAGCTACTTTATGTCTGTCTGTCTTTGTTTGTCCCCTCTATGTAACGCCGTTAATGGCGAAATTTATTGAAATAAAGTAGCTTGTTTACCAACCACATGGTTCAGGGTTCAATCCCACTGCGTGGCACCTTGGGCAAGTGTCTTCTACTATAGCCTCGGGCCGACCAAAGCCTTGTGAGTGTATTTGGTAGACGGAAACTGAAAGAAGCCCGTCGTATATAGGTATATATATATATATATATATATATATGTATGTATGTGTGTGTGTATGTTTGTGTGTCTGTGTTTGTCCCCCTAGCATTGCTTGACAACCGATGCTTGTGTGTTTACGTTCCTGTAATATAGCGGTTCGGCAAAAAGAGACCGATAGAATAAGTACTAGGCTTCCAAATAATAAGTCCCGGGGATCGATTTGCTCAACTAAAGGCGGTACTCAAGCATGGCCACAGTCAAATTACTGAAACAAGTAAAAGAGTATAAGCTATTGCGGGTAAGATCATGGAAACGTGTCAAGAAATAAGGAAGCTTGAGCTAGATCACTTCTATCCCGAGGTCATGAACTTAATAAGCTTCCAAGATCATGAACCTAATAAATGCGTATTAAACGTTCGGATAACTAATGGCTCTGTATGCTAACCATTCGGGTAGCTGATGATAAATTGTGTAATAAAGAATCGGGGTGTTGCTGAAAAACTATGTATAATAACCACTCGGATACCGAGTAATGAACCCCACACTAACATGTCTGGTACCAAGTGAGTGAACTATAATAACTATTGGGGTACCTGGTGTTCAACTGTACAATAGCCGTCAGGATACCTGTGTTGAACTTTAGGTATCTGAAGGTGTTATCCATCTGAAGTGTGGTATATTCCAAATGAAAACAAACGCTTTCTTTCACTCAAAAATATCTCTTACTAAAAATCCCAGACAAGATGAGAAAAGTCCATTAGAACAAATGACATAAAATTATTTTTAAACATTTCGCAACAGGTAGTTTTTCGGTTAAAATTATTAGTTGTTTCGAAAGTTATTTGTCTTGTTTCCTTGTCACTGACAGTAATTAGAAAAGTGCATTTAGACAGTATTTAAGAGTCAGGTAAATTACTTTGCCAAGTAATTAATAGTAACCAAAATAATTAGTAAGGTTTGGTTGTGTAACTGAAGGCAGTTGTGATGATTAATATCGTCAGAGTCGAGGATTATAATGATGGTCTGTGTCGCCAAACTGCAGACAATAGTGAATGTTTTTTGTCGCCTGAAAAGACTAGAGGTGGTTATTGTGGTCAAATAGTTATGTTTTCTTATTTTTGTCTCAGCGGATACTAACGATGATTCATATTGACAAACTAGGCTAAGACAGTTGCGAGGTTTTGTTTTGTTAAACAGAGTAAGGTAACGGTGGATTTTACGGTCAGAGGATATAGTTTATGGTCTCTGCTGTCAAACTATTATATTGCACTTTAAAATATTTTATTAATACGTTGAAGTTCCTTGGTTTCTATTCTCGATTTGAAAACAGAAAGTTTGATTGCGGAGAATGGGATTTGGCTGTTGGTAATGATGATTAAGAAAGGAAAGAGAAAATGGTGAAGAAGATCAGAATGACAGTGATTGTTATGAGAATCAGAAAGGTGCAGTTGATGGAGAGAAAGAGGATGAAGTAGAAGGATATGATAATGAGGAAGCATGACGAAGGGGAGATGAAAATATAAAACTGGAGATAACGGAGAATAAGGTGAATAGTGATGATCGTGGTAGTGATGATGACGAATAGGAGGAAGATAAATAGAAAGTGAGGATAATAATGACAATGATAAAGATGGTACATATAATTACAAGGGAAAACAGGAACGAGATGGGTGTGGTGGTGGTGGTGGTGGTGGTGACGGTGGTGGTGACGGTGGTAGTGGTGGTGGTGGTGGTGGTGGTGGTAGTGGTGGTGGTGGTGGTGACGATGACAATGATGCTGATGATGACGATAATGACGATGATGACAACGACGACACCGATGATGATAATGGGTTAGTGGTGGTGGTGGTGTTTGGGGGAGGAGAAGGAGAGGATGAGGTGAAAGAAAAGTTTGTTGGTGGTAATAGATGACTAAATATCCTTTGTAATATTGGAGCTGAATGCGATAGAACGGTACCAAGCACGGTAAGAAAACAGTTGTAAGTGAAAGAAAGGGAAGGGGAACAGAGAGGGAGAGGATTAAGAAGCTTATCACGCATAAGGGTTAGCTCCGAATAGTATTGTTTGATAGTAATGTGATAGATATTAGATAGATAGAATAGTTGGCCTTCATTTCGTCCTTAGCGTATAATGTGTGCATAAAGGAGGGATAAGTTGAATAGATGAGTGGATAGATTTAGAGGACATATACTCATTGTGTTCAGTGTAGTGTGGAGGCGCAATGGCCCAGTGGTTAGGGCAGCGGACTCGCGGTTTCTATTCCCAGACCGGGCGTTGTGAGTGTTTATTGAGCGAAAACACCTAAAGCTCCACGAGGCTCCGGCAGGGGTTGGTGGCGAACCCTGCTATACTCTTTCACCACAACTTTCTCTTACTTTATCTTCCTGTTTCTGTTGTGCCTGTAATTCAAAGGGTCAGCCTTGTCACATTGTGTCACGCTGAATATCCCCGAGAACTATGTTAAAGGTACACGTGTCTGTGGAGTGCTCAGCCACTTGCACGTTAATTTCACGAGCAGGCTGTTCCGTTGATCGGATCAACTGGAACCCTCGACTTCGTTAGCGACGGAGTACCAGCAACAATAAAGCAGTGTAGTATGGAATATAAAGCGAGAAACGAATGTGGAAACTTTTTGTAGAGTTAATTCCGTTATGGTTGAAAAATGAGGGAAACGAAAATTCTGAGAAGTAAGTCGAGATTCCTGTGGGTGGGGCCCAAACTATCATTTATAGCTTTGGAAGGAAACAGAGTATAAGTATTTTTTTCTGGATTAGATGATGATCTAGTAGAAACTGCGAGGCTACATAACAGTCATCCAGTCTGTAGAGGTGGATGACGCCCTACAGACCTTTTAGACTGTGCTTTATTTTCCGCCTGACCAGTAGTAGCATAGCTTTGATGGAAGCACTTAGAGGACTTAACGTATATATATATATATATATATATATATATATATATATATATATATATATATATATATATACATACACACACATATGTGTGTATATATATATATATATATATATATATAAAGAACATTAATACTCTTGAGAGATATTAATATTAGTGGCCGCAAGCTAAAGCTGTATAGGCAAAATTATTGGATACATAAAAAATATGTAACAAGGGCGCTCTTATAAAAAGACACCAGTTTTGCTGAACATAGGAGTTAAAACACCCGCGAAGGCACCAAAGTTAACAGTATATTTACACAGGCATGGCTGGAAAAAAAAGTTAATGAATTAAGGATTGCTTCTTACTTCTACAAAAATGCAAGATGAAATATCAGTTAACTTGATATCATGATTTCGAATTTAGCGCCAAAAACATGCTCGATTCTCTTCAGCCAAGTCTACTATATAGAAAATACTTAAACATCGCTTTAACCAATGCCTGAGTTCGTTTCAGTGGCCTAGCAGCACTGAGAAAAACGAAATTAAGTGAATACAAATATTTATATATAATTCCTTTATATATATATCTAATAGTTTTGCCTATACGGGTTTAGCCTGCGGCCACTAAAGTTTTTATATCTTAATTAATATTCACTTAATTTCGTTTTTCTCAGTCCTGCTAGGCCACTGAAACGAACTCAGGCATTGGTTGAAGTGATATTTAAGCGTTTGTTTTATAGTAGACTTTGGTGAAGAGAATCGAGCGTGTTTAGGCGCTAAATTAAGAATCATGATTCAAGTTAACTGATATATATATATATATATATATATATATATATATATGAGAAGAAAATGAATGTAAATAACAAGGTGTAGCTCCTCGTCGTTTTCGCTGGTAATTAACAAAGAAGGTAGCAATTACGATCGTTTCAATTTACTAGTTTTAGTAGATATCTTCTGAATGCGAAAAGTAGACTGATACATCGATCAAAATGCGAAAATAATCTATTTTTCGCATTCTGAAGATATTTACTAAAACTAGTAAATTGAAACGATCGTAAATGCTACCTTCTTCTTTGTTAATTAATTAAATTAAAGACATAGCAGCGAAAACGAAGAGTTTCTCCTTGTTATTTACAGACATTTTCTTCTCGTATGCAACCTAAACTACAGTCTACCTACCGAACCACCTGATACCGTACAACTTTACAAAGGACTGCACCTACTCAGGTAATAACCAGGAGCGCCTTTGAATTTAATTATACCTTAGAGTTATTAAACTCCTCTAACTGATAACTACACTATATATATGTGTGTGTGTGCGTGTGTGTGTGTGTGTGTGCGTGTGTGTGCGTGTGTGTGTGTATGTGTGTGTATGTGTGTGTGAGTGTGTGCGTGTGTGTGTGCGTGTGTGTGTGTGTGTGTGTGTGTGTGTGTGTGTGTGTGTGTGTGTGTGTGTGTGTGTGGTGAGATGAAAGAAGTTCAGATTGGTATATAGTGTTCTTCTGTGGTTGAATATTTGGCAGTGGTCGTTGATAAGAGTTAGTGAAGGTGATAAAAAGTATATTGCAGCCGAAACAGATTTACGTCATGTTGTTTTTATGTAGGATGCCAATTCAGAGTTACGTTTATACCTTGTAGTAACGTCTAATTCCCATTCATCATCGGTGTTTCCAAAACAAAATCCTCTCAAAAGTATCGGTGAGGATGTACAGAATGGAAGAGAAGAAATGTTTGCGTATTTAATATCCAGTATTCAGAAACTGTTAAGTTTCAGTAACTTCTAGATTCTCTCAAAAATGTGTACACTTGAATATGATTTGCATTCTTGTATATTTAGCTATTGACATATAAGTACCGTGGTAGAACACATCTGGCATCTACTTGTATGTGTATCACTCTCATCTCCCTCACTAAGCTCACACCGTGAACGGAACAATCATTAGATACCAAATGCTGAAAAAAAACATTATTTCATACTACTATTCAGAAAAGAAAGTTATTTGTCTTTCAGCTATTATAGCTTCGAATTACACAGTCTCATATGCTTCTATAAATAATAAATGCACCAAATGATGATACTCTTCATTATAGATTCTTTCGATCTAGTTTGGATTCTTTGGCGTCAAAATTGAATTCTTTGCCATCAAATTTGAATTCTTTGCAATCAAATTTGATGACAAAAGATCCAAACTAGACCGAAAACATCTATTTAAAGATGCAGAGGAAATAAGCGAATATAAAATCTGTGATAGATTATGTCGATAGTTATATTTCTTGCAGTATTACAAGTAGTCGGCTGGCAGAATCATTAACACACCAGGCAAAATGGTTAGCGGCATTTCATCCGTCTTTACCTTTCTGTGTTCAAATTCCACCGAGGTCGATTTTGCCTCACATTATTTCGGAGCCGATAAAATAAGTACCAGTTGAACACTGGGTTCGATTTTATCGACTAGCCTCCTCTCCCAAAATTGCTGGCCTTGTGTCAAAATCTGAAATCGATATTACAGGGGTGAAAAATACGGTGAGCTGGCAGAATCGTTAGCACGCAGGGCAAAATGCTTACAGGCATTTCGTCCGTCTTTACGTTCTGAGTTCAAATCCTGCTGAAGTCGACTTTGCCTGTCATCCTTTCGACGTTCGATAAAATAAATACAAGTTAATCACGAGGGTCGGTGTAATGGACTAGCTCCCCACCTCCCCAAAATTTCAGACCTTGTGTCTATAATAGAAAGGGCTGTTACAGGGATGAAATAAGAGATTAATTCCTTCCGAATATTCAAATATCCACATATTTTAAATCACTCAAATTTATTTATTTTATTCGAATCCTAACTGAAGCAGCTGTATGCGATAGATTCTGAACTCAGAACGCAGGGTGTTGCATAGCAGAATACTTTGTACCGTTAGCGCACCGCTCGACAACAGAATGTCGTCTTGTGTATACTTACATGACATACGTTTTAAGACAAAATTCTGAAAATGTTCGAAATCAATGATTTCTAATTTTTTATCTACCGAAAAATGATTTCACTGATCGATAAAGAGTACAATATGTAGTTAAGTGCAAGGTAACTTTAATCACCTTAGGCTATTATCATAAAGAGAGAAAAAAGTTAATGAGAATTCTGTCAAGTCAAGGAGAGGAATCTCACAAACGGAAATTGGCGAAAAATTAAGTAGTGATTATGTGTGAGATAGAGTGCTTGATCATCACACACACACACATACACACACACACACACACACACACACACACACACACACATGTATATATATATATATATATATATATATATATATATATATATATTATCTTTTTTTTATTTATTTCAATCATTTGATTGAGACCATGCTGGAGCACCGCCTTTAGTCGAACAGATTGACCCCAGGACTTATTCTTTGTAAGCGTAGTACTTATCCTGTCGGTTTCTTTTGCCGAACCGCTAAGTTACGAGGACGTAAACACACCAGCATCGGTTGTCAAGCAATTGTGGGGACACAAACACAGACACAAACATATATATGTATATATATATATACGACAGGCTTCTTTCAATTTCCGGCAACCAAATCTACTCACAAGGCTTTGGTCGTCTCGAGGCCATAGTAGAAGACACTTCCTCAAGGTGCCACACTGTGGGACTAAACCTGGAACCATGTGGCTGGTAAGCAAGCTACTTACCACACAGCCACTCATATATATATATATATATATATATATATATATATATATAAATATATATATATATATATATATATATATATATATATATATACATATACATAATTAAGGGATCAGCAACAGTTGCTTCTCCACATGCCGAAGTTCAGAAATAGCAGCTAAAGTGCTAAAACTCCAACAGATAGCAATACTTGTAACTCACAAAGGCAAAACAAGAAGAAAAAACAACGAAACTAACCAGTCTTCGTTAATCATAGACGCGTTTCTGGATCAGAATGGTAAAAACCTTCGTTTCCGTCATCAGTATGATATTCTAGTTTGCAAATTTGAAGATGCAGGTAATTATGCATGCTCGACCAAGCGACATCGTGCATTAACATAAAATAACCAGCACCTCCGAACTTACATAGGCCAGTCAGTCCTTATCCCTCCTCAAGAATTACCATGTGCGTCACAAGCAATACGGCAGAAAATCTGCGGTTTACTATCAGTGAGTGAATAATTATTACAAATAAAAGGGTAAAGGATTATTAATTTATTAATAAATTAATAATTAATAATTTTTACCAAGCACTTCGGTATGTAAACACCATTTGCAAACTAGAATATCATACTGATGACGGAAATGAAGGTTTTTTACTATTCTGATCCAGAAACGCGTCTATGATTAACTAAGACTGGTTAGTTTCGTTGTTTTTTCTTCTTGTTTCGCCTTTGTGAGTTACAAGTATTGCTATCTGTTGGAGTTTTAGCACTTTAGGTGCTATTTCTGAACTTCGGTATGTGGTGAAGCAACTGTTGCTGATCCCTTAATTATGTTTATAAATTTATAAGAACTTTTAAATAAGTTCTTTACCGATAATGGTGTTTACATACCGAAGTGCTTGGTAAAATTTATTAATTATTAATTTATTAATAAATTAATAATCCTTTACCCTTTTATTTGTATATATATATATATATATATATATATATATATATATACATATATATATATATATTATATATATATATATATATATATATATATATATATATATATATATATGTATACACACACACACACACACACACACACACACACACACATATATATATATATATATATATATATATATATATATATATATACATATATAGTTGCGGTGTGTTCTGTTAAGAACGTATAAGAGTACAAATAGAGTTCATTCACCATTTTACTTTTTACTTTTTACTTCATATATATATATATAGCATGTACACAAGAGAGCACGGCTATGAGTGGTGTATGGAAGACGCTATGCCCGCAATTCGTGAATGATTTTTAGGGGTTTGATAATGTTGCCATCAACAAAATGTTAGTGACTACGAGTAAAGAACTGGAAATGGATTTGGAGGAGAAGGATTTCACAAATATATTTGAAAAAGACGAGCAGCTCCTGACGAACGAGGATTTGATAGAGCTTCGCGAGCAGTAAAATAAATAATAAGAGGAAGTCGAACCTGAGCCACGTCAGTTTACCATTAAGAAAGTGCAGCAAGTATTTACACATATCGAAAAAGGTCTTTCTATGTTCGAAGATACGGTTCCAAATGCTCAACACTTTTCCATGATTATGCAGGCTTGGCACGAAGCTTTTGCTCCCTATAATGTAATCCTTGAGGAAAAGAAGGAGACAATTCAAGGAACTCTTTTTAAGCGCATCGAACAAGAACAACCAAAGTCAAGTCTTGATGTTGACGATCCACAGGAATCTACATCCGCGATGTACACCACCAAATTGTATGTACGTATTGGCAAATTTAAAATAACTTAGTTTGTTTTACTTTTGCAAAATAATAATAATTACTGAATTTGTTTTTCATCTTAAAAAGGCTTTTATTTTACCATGTCTTATTGTAAACCGCATTCACAAATAAAGCGTTCGCGATGTACGGTAATCACAACCAAATTGTATTGGTAAATTTAGATTACTTTGTTTTGTTTTTTTGTTTTTTACTGTACTGTACTAAATAAAAATTATTTGTTTGTAAGCTTAAAAGAAGTTTTTGTTAAACATGTATTATTGAAAATGCATTCATAAATAAAGTGCAGAACTGGGGATGTTTATTATCGGTTTAGCCTAGAGACAAGTAAATTCGACCTAGCCTAGCCTAGAAACAAGTAAATTCGGCCTAGCCTAGTCTAGAGACATGTTAATTCGACTTCAGTCATTTTTCAACTTGAGTCGTGTCTCCTGGAACCAATTCACAACGTAGGGTGAGGTATGTCTGTATTCATATAACATCATGGTGTCGGGACAAATACAGACAAACACACACACACACACTCATACACACACAAACACACAAACACACACACTCACACTCACACAATTATATACGTTATCTTTAAAATGAAAGTTTAGATAGGAAACTTTAAAATGTAGTATCCAAAACTAGTTTAGGGTAATAACCTAATAGTGTATGATCCTAACAGTGGTGGTAGCACGTTCACCACATACGGCTGCCGAGCTTCATCTGCGGTACTGCAATTTATTTGCAGGAACTACGTAAGGAATTCCTCGGTGCACGTTTAACATATTTTAGATAATTGGTAGGTAAGTCAGAGTGTACTGTAAACTTTATTTAGTACGACGACCGTTTGGGCTTACATTTGCACTGCTTCCTAATGGGTGGAGAATGATATAATGGAATCGAATGTACCCACAGTACATAAAAAGCCTCATAAGGTTACATAATACGTTCCAGTGTTACGATGTGTACATTTCGCTACTGTGTGTGGCAGGATGGTGTTGCGTTGATGATGCATTTATAAACGCACACAACGCACGCATCATACCAACAACATCCTGTGACACACAGTAGCTATGTGTTCGTATTATAACACTATATCGTATCATGTAAGGTGATAAGATTTCTTCTGCACTGTGGGGTGCATTCGATTCCATTATATCATCCCCACCCACTAGGGAGCAGTGCAGATGTAAACAGAAACGATCATCGTGCTCAATAACGTTTACAGTACAATCTGTCTTCCCTATCAATTATTTGATATATATTTACGCGGATGTGTATGATTGTGTATAGAAGAATAAATTAATGAAAGGAATTCCATCCTTATCTGATTTTCACGTTTTATTTCTTATAATAATACAATATAATATTATATTATATAATATAATGAAATGATAGAATATTAAATGTTCATTCTGATTGAACTAGTACTTTCATGCATTAAACAATACAATCATCAGGTTCATATAGCTGCCGTGACAGTTACGTTTTACAATTTACAACTGTAGTGAGGAGGCAAAAATGTGTGCCTTAAATATATTTGTAGAAGCTCCAGAATGTTAAGTTTTTCAAACTGTACTCTGACCAATCAGTCTGTGGCTACACTAAATTATTTAAGTTGATTGGTGTTTGGGGTGATGTATTATATATTTATGAACAGGAATTTGTTTCTATGACTCTTATTGAATGACACTGTATCCCAATTTGGTTTGGAATCGTTAGGCATCACGGTTTCACGGTTTGTTGAACATGCCAAAAGACTTCGACATGTTCAACATACCGTGACGCCTAAACCAAACCCCAATCAACCTAAGTAATTTAGTGAAGCCACACACTGATTGGTCAGAATGCAGTTTGCAAAACTTAACATTCTGGAGCTTATACAAATATATTTAAAGTTTCTCACTAAAGTTGAACTTTATGAACCTGAAGATTGCATAGTTTAATGCATGAAAGAACTAGTTCAATCAGAATGAACATTTCATATTCTTATCATTTCATTATATTATATTATGTTATATTATATTATATTATATTATATTATTATAAGACTGTCAGTAAAACTTGAAAATCAAAGTTGGAATTCCTTTGATTAACACACATATATATATATACATATATATATATACATTCGAAGGTCCTGGTTGTGTATATATGTAGGGTATTTCCAGAGAAGCACTCAACCCGAGTTGCGGGCTATCGACACTGTCAGATTCCAGACTAATATCGAAATTCTTCAAACGTACAACAAGTTGGTTTCTCGATCAAAATAATAAGACGAAGTTTCTGTTGAATGACAATTAGACTGTACTGTATGTTGTGGTGGCAAAATGGGTATTTTTATTAATTAAATTTGGGGAGGTGCTAATAGAACTTATATGGAGATAGAGAGAGACAGACAGAGAGACAGAGAGAGAGAGAGAGAGAGTAAGAGAGAGAGAGAGAGAGACAGACAGACAGACAGACAGACAGATAGAGAATCGTTTGTGGTAACGAGTGTGAGGATAATAGATAACAGTACCACATTAACTTACATACATTTTCTCTACACGCAGCTAACTGTTCACAAAACAATTTGGTTTGAACTTGTTATCGACAGTAGTATTATTGTCTAACCGTATGTCGGTCTAATACAAGTAACTTAAATGGTAAAATATGTTTTAGCCTTGACGTTCCTTTCGTGATGATCTCAGCATTCCATATTGTGAACTCAAACATATAGTGGTTAATGCGATCTTAGCATTCTAGAATTTAGAGTGAGATTTGGAGATGTTGCTGCAATTTTGTAAAATACTGACAGCCTGCATAGAGAAGCTTTTACTATTTTCTACTCTCAACACCTATTTCCGTCTATAATTATTTACAAAATGTATTCCAATGAGCTGCGCTTAATATTTTATGCATTTCTTAGAGAAATATTTCTCAGTTTTCGCTTATAGTAAACGTTCTGCTGTACTTTTGACTATTATTAGTTCATGTATTAGATGTTTACGAAGAGGAATTTGCATCTATGGCACTTTTAGAATGACACTGCATTCCAATGTGGTGTGGAGTCGTTAGTGTAACAAGTATGTATCACATTAGACAAGACAATGGTAAGCAACAAAGGAAATGTGGAAAAAAACTTGTCACTTTGAATATTCTTTTACTCTTTTACTTGTTTCAGTCATTTGACTGCGGCCAAATTGACCCCAGGACTTATTTTTGTAAGCCAAGTACTTATTCTATCGGTCACTTTATGCCGAACCGCTAAGTTACGAGGTCGTAAACTCACCAGCCTCCGTTGTCAAGCGAAGTTGGGGGGAACAAACACAGACACACAAACATATACACACACATACATATATATATATATATATATATATATATATATATATATATATATATATATATATATATATATATATACATATATACGACGGGCTACTTTCAGTTTCCGTCTACCAAATCCACTCACAAGGCTTCGGTCGGCCCAAGGCTATAGTAGAAGACACTTGCCCAAGGTGCCACGCAGTGGGACTGAACCCAGAACCATGTGGTTGGTAAGCAAGCTACTTTATTTCATTAGCGATTTGCCATGAAGGCATTACAAAGAGGGGACGAACAAGTCCCCTCTTTGTAATGGTAATGCAAGCTACTTACCACACAGCCACTCCTGCGCCTGAGATATTTAAAGTATAAAAAGGAATAGAATTCAGATGGGCGTAGTACAAAAGATAACGCATTTTTAACATAGCAATAATATTGTATGTATTAAACTTGCACACACGAAAATGTCTATGAGAGCTCGCCCGTGTGAGTAAACATGCATACATATACATATATGCACACAGACTCGCGCGCGCGCACAGACACACACACACACACACACACACACACACACACACACACACACACACACACATGCAAGCATTCATATGCATGCATACATATGTACGCATATTATTTTATTGTTTTATCAGTTTCAGCTCAACGTTGTGGCCATGCTGTGTCACCATATATAAACACACACACACACACACATATATATATATATATATATATACACGCACGCACACATACACAGATATAAATATACATAGATACATATACGTATATATATATATATATATATATATATATATGTGTGTGTGTGTGTGTGTGTGTGTGTGTGTGTGTGTGTGTGTGTGTGTGTGTGTGTGTGTGTGTGTCTGTGTGTGTGTGTAGACATAGATAGATAGATAGATAGATAGATAGATAGATAGATAGATAGATAGATAGATAGATAAGGTTTTCACAAGAAGTGAAACCAATCAACTACCATGCACATTACAATTTATAAGTGGAAAAGTAAAAATGTGCAAACCTTATTTTTCAAGTAAAATACGTGACATTTTAAAACTATATTTCAACGATTGATTTTCGTAGCTTCATTAGAATCCAGCTTCTTCCTAACAAGAAGACTACAAGTATTTAAAAATAGACGACATGCATAGGGCTCATGGCGCAATGGATAACTCGTCTGACTACGGATCAGAAGATTCCATGTTCGAATCGTGGTGAGCCCGCATTATTATTATTTTTAATAGGTGCAGGAGTGGTTGAGTAGTAAGAAGTTTACTTCTCAACTCAAATGGTTCCGGCTTTAGTCCCACTGCGTGGCACCTTCGGCAGGTGTCTTCTACTATATCCTCAGGCCAGCCAAAGCTTTGTGAGTGGATTTGGCAAACAGAAACTGAAAGAAACCTTTCGTATATATACATACATATATATATATATATATATATATATACATATGTATGTATTTGTGTGTCTGTGCTTGTTCCCCCAGCATCGTTTGACAACCGATGTTGGTGTGTTTACGTCCGCGTAACTTAGCTGTTCAATAAAAGATACCGATAGAACAATTACTAGGCTTACAAATAATAAGTCCTGTGGTCGATTTGTTCGACGAAAGGCGGTGCTCCAGCATGACCGCTGTCAAATGACTGAAGCAAACAAAAGAATAAAAAGAAACGTATAGAAATATTTGTTCTTGCTGAACGTTTGAATATTTGTGATGACCTAAAATTTTACAGCTTAAGTTGATATGTGTGGTTATATTATTTAACTCCTGCACTGAAGCCTCCCAAGTTCCGCCGGTTCGCTACTATTAATTTACTTCTTAGTACATTTCCATGTTCGTAATTATTTCTCGATGATACATATACGGTGACTGCTTCGTTCTTTCCTTCGCTTATGGCTGATTTATATAACAATCGCTCGTGACGTCAAATATTGCTGTAATATATTGAGTAGCTAAGCATGTGTCTGTTGTCAGCTTATACAAATAAGTTGTTGAATAGTAACTGAAATATTTAGTTGCTCTGCCTGGTAACGTATGGCAAATTTTCTATATTTCTCTTCATGGTATGCATTTGAAGTTAATTCTTTTGAATTTTAAAATTTAGATAAACTACCGATCTGCCGAGTCGATGCACGCACTAAATGATTAAATGTCGCATTTTGATTTAGTAAAATTATCCTGTTCGTATACCTATGATCTACAACTCTCTCTATCTCTCTCTCTTTCTCTCTCTTTCTCACACACACACATACACACGCGCGCGCACACAACATACACACACATATAAATGTATATACATATAAGAGGGGGTGCTGAAAAGTTCCAGGCTTCAAGGTTATCGTGAAAGTCCTGGTTGGACGCCCAAAATTCCGTGTTCTTTTATAGGGCTTAGAAAATCTAAAGGACCGCTGCAATAAGTGTGTGAAACTGAGAGAGCAATATGTTAAATAAAACCATAATTAGCTGATCGTCCTGCATTTTAATTTTAGCCCCCAACTTCGTATTAATGTACTTATGTGTGAACGCGTGTACATATATATTTGAGTGTGCATGTGTTGTGCGTGTTTGTGTGCGTTTGTGTGTGTGTGTCTTTTGACTGTGTGTGTGGGAGGGAGGTTGTGTGTGTGTGTGTGCGTGTGTCTTTGCATAACAGTTGGACAGGTTACGATGGGCCCACTTAGCTGATTTCAAGTATTATAGCGTGTTGAAAACGGGAAAACTTATGCATCATGTTGATATCAATAAGTTGCTATGTGATAGTAGTTTGTCGAACCGATAGGTGTAGACACAGATATTACCTGATGTCACAAGCCAGAGGTTGTTGGTGCTTCACATCGTCATATCACAGGGCTTCACATCGTCATATCACAGGGCTAGAAGCTACGTCTCCCAATACCTTGTATAAATGAACCCAAACAAGTTTTTGTTTTGTTTTTGCAAATTAGATGCTGATTTAAGTGAAGAATATTTTGCAATAACCCATCAACGAGGTTTTAATAAAAGGAAAACATGTTTTACAAAAATGTATATAGGTTTTATAAAGACAGACAAACCTCGGGAAACTTCCACATTTCGATTTTTCATACCAAAGTAAAACAATATCCCGAGCGAGACAATAGATTAAAATATTCATTTCAAATTTTGGCACAAGCACAAGGCCAGCAATTTCGTGGGAGATGTAAGTCGATTCCATCGACTCCAGTACTCATCAGATATTTATTTTATCGACAGTGAAAGGATGAAATACAATGTCAACCACGGTGGCATTTGAATTCAGAACGTAAAGACAGACGAAATATTCTTTTTTACACTAGGCACAACGATTCTTCCAACTCGCTGCCATATAATAGATTAAAAATAATCGTTTCAACTCTAGGCACAAGGCCCCACATTTTGGGGGAGGAGGCTAGTCGATTTGATGGACCCCAGTACGCAACTGATACTTAATTTATCGACCCCCAAAAAGATGAAAGGCAAGGTCGACGTCGGCGGAATTTGAAATCAGAACGTAAAGGCAGACGAAATACTGCTCAGCTTTTCGCCCGGCGTGCCAACGATTCTTCCAACTCGCCGCCATATAATTGATAAAAATATTACGTACAGAAAATAGATACCAGTTGTTTTGAATTGTTCTTTATATTAAAATCTTTGCAAAAGTGTTTACATTATTGTTTTTTTGAATAAATTTTGTTGGAAAAAAGCCGCAATAATTATGCACCAACCCACTACGTTTATTTTTGTTTTAAATATGAATATAGAAGCATCTTTTTTAATATATATATATTTAAAAGCAATTGATCTAGAAATATAGATCTGATTCTAATTTGAAAAGTTAGACTCAGTCATATTTTTTCCATTCTCTTGTGTTGAATATATTTTTACAATAAAAGAAACCAAGGTTAACAATGATATTTTTTAAAAAAAGGTGATGAGCTGGCAGAATCGTTACCACGTCGGGGAATGTGCATAGATACATATCGATCGTCTTTAGGTTTTGAGTTCAAATTCTACGGTGGTCAACTTTGCCTTTAATCCTTTAGAGGTCTATAAAACAAGAACCAGTTGAACACTGGGGTCGATGTTATCAATTTAGCCTCTCTACCGAAATTGCTGGTCTTGAGTCAAAATGTGAATGCAAAATTTACATTTAAAAAATAACATTCCTACTTTTTCGTGAAGCATGCAATATATGTATATATAACTAACTCCCATTTTTTTAATCTATTCACACACGACAGAAGCTCAAACATAAAACTGGAAGTACGTCTAATACTACTACTGGATTGCACAGGGTGAAATCTGAAGGTAGAATAGCTGTATACAGTATTCAGCTACGTTTTTGACAATATATGTGTGGTTATACATATATATATATATATATATATATATATATATATATATATGTGTGTGTGTGTGTGTGTGTGTGTGTGTGTGTGTGTGTGTGTGTGTATGTATGTATATATATATATATATATATATATATATATATATATATATATATATATACGTATATTAGTGTTTATACTAAAATCAGTAAGAAAAGCCCTATTTTCTGTTTGTCATAAAGTGAATAGGTTTACATTTACTGATAACTGATTCTATTCCAAGGAACGAATTACCTGACAGATCTAAAACTACTGTATATACAGTTGACAGAGGGTTCATAGTAACAGTTCTTCTGGAAAAAAAAGGAAATAGCCTTCACTCACAGTCAAGAAGGCTCAGAACGTCTTGCAATAAGAATTTTTATTGAACTCTTGAAAGAAGGTCCAAGAAGATATTGTACGAAGTCTGCGGTAAATATGATTAACGTTAGTGATCGATATGACGATTTGACATACGAAAACAACTAGGATTCAGATCAATTTTAGAATAACGTCCGGAGGGATGTATCACCTATTTGGAAATTACTACAGAGATTACCAACAATGTCTTTTTCATATTTTCTCCTTAAGATTAATACGAAGTATAGAAATAGGTCATAAATTGTTTATATTCTTGGCCTGTATGTATTATATTGTTAAAATGCCGACACGTTTTTAAGACTTATATAAATTTACTTCTGTAAGCAGAACTGTTGTAATTATAAGCAAACATCAAATATGAAAAACATCGTCGTATACACTGAACATACAATAGTCTACGTAATTATAATTTGTCTCGTCTTTAAACATGTTAATCTTTTAATCATTATTCATGTCCACATATTGCTTCCACCTCATCATCTTAATTTAATTTTTCGCACAAATTACAAAGAAATAAATTAGATTTTAGTTAATCGTGTATTTAAAATTTTCACGTTTGTATTTCGTAGATTGTATTGAACGTTCTTTTGCAAAGAGACCCTACCGTCTAAATGGCGCCTATCTTTATAGCATTTCTTGCCATTAAAACATAATTGTGCTAAATGGCCAACGGGTTTAATACTAAAACTGTTCAGAATTGCAATGTCTCCAGCCGGAAATTAGATCTAGTTCCCACATTAGACTGCTGCGATTTGAAATACGCGTTTGCAGGCATCAAGCATATTTATGTATGTATCTATGTACGTATGTAGGTATGTGTGCATATATGTATGTATACATGCATACACGCACACGCACACACACACACATGTGCACACACACACACACACATACACGCACACACACACACACACACACACACACACACACACACACACACACACACACATATATATATATATATATATATATATATATATATATACCGATATATAAGGGTAAGATCCAGGTATCCAAGTGTAGTAAGTTTGTAAACTTCAGGCAGTGTGTGGCAGATATAGAAAATAAAAAGTAGACAGTATACGATCAGGAACAATAGCAATTCATTTGCATCGATGGGTACACTCTATTTTTCCATATCGAAGTTACGAGGAAATTCGATAAGCTGAAATTTATGGTAAGGCTCACTGTCAGCAATTAAAGCTGCTAAAAATGCGAATGAATATCCAAACTGAGAGAGTAGAAGGGGTAAAATGCAGGCTACATAGGTTTCTTAGATAGTTGTTACTCTAATGCAATATTTATTCAACGGGGGTACTCAACTTAGCTAATCATCAGGCCGAGAATACAATAATTAAATTACGGTTACATTGTCGTTTGGAATTTCCAAGTTAAATTATTGCCGCTGGTGTGATTTGAAATAGATCGGTCTGATGACTAACTAAGCACCCACGCTGATGTGGCTTCAAGTGATTGGAAGAAAAGGAAAAAAAGTCCTATATAGAAGCAGGAAAATCTTGTTAGCCGTTATGGGTGTTAATCCTGTCCTAACAGCGGCATCTGTGAGTCTTACAGATCTGGAGGTCAAGCCCCAGATAAACACCGATGCGTGAGTCGAGGGCGAATACACGACAGAATAGCAATTATTTCGTCTTAGCTTTCACTGCTTATACTAAACACATGATATTTTTGCCATACGATATGGAACATTTCCTTTTCTTTGACTCTTTTTAAAAAACGGTACCTCGTCGGTTACGACGACGAGGTTCCTGTTTATCTGATCTGCCATGTGTTGAGGGGAATTCTTTGGGATTTGAATAATTCACCTTTGGAAACATGGGTGTTTTGCTCAACATCCTTAAACAAACTTTATTAAGGGACCTTTTGAACGGGATTGGCTACTCGACCTGAAGAAATTTCTAACTGGGCCCCACCTGCGAGGTCATGCGCTGTTTATCTTGATATGAGATCACCATGTCGCGCACATACGGTTGTGATGCATGTGCATGGTGTACCCTTATCAGACGGGTAGTCATGATGGGTATTTTGGGCTTGTATATTTTACCCCAGTGTCACTTTGATGGCATGCACTGCTCTCTCACTCAATAATAATAATAATAATAATGATAATAATAATAATAATAATAATAATAATAATAATAATAATAATAATAATAATAATAATAATAATAATAATAACAGTAATAGTAAATGCACTGATTCAGTACCAAGCAGAAATTTGGTGGGAGAGGGCCAGTGGATTAGATCGACTCCAGTACGCAACTGGACCTTAATTTATCGATCCCAAAAGGATGAAAGGCAAAGTCGACCTCGGCGGAATTTGAAATCAGAACAAAGACAGACGAAATACCGCTGAGCATGTCGCCCGGCATGCTAACATTTCTGTCAGCTCGTCACCTTTATTATCATAAGATATTGCAAAGTCTATGGTCGCCTTTTTCCTCGCCTTTATCATAGCTGGTCTCATTACTTTTGTAGTATGGGCGGTGTCTATGGAAAAATTCTTTAAAATCTATAAGTTATCAAACACCATTGTAAATTCTGGGTCACATTCATACTACTTTTACATCACGTCGAATTCCCAAAATTCGCTTACGTTTAACGCAATCTGTTACCGATTCAGTTGTTCATTAGCTTTATAGAGAACTTAGAAATACTATAGCTGAAAAGAAAACGATGTGTTTATACTCTTTTTGTGTTAGCTTTCTGTACTCATTAGGTCATCACCTTTTCCGCTGATCCTGTACTGGCTCTCTGCTTGAGATTTATCATTCTTTGTCTTTATGAAGTTGTTTCTAATAGGTTGTTCTTTAATGGCTATGAGCAGTTATTCAGTTTCTTTTTGCCAGATGTAATCAACATTCCTTCCTTCGAATATCCTCGCTTGTTTTGCATAAATTAGCCATGTAATTCCGCTTCTTTCTGACTATTTATTCTGTCGCTCTTCCTGCATTTCTTGAATTATCTCACTGTTCCAGTGGTTTCTTCGATATTTCTAACAATATAAACTAGTTTTCCCTCACAATGTACAACAAAGTTTTCGCAAACAAAATAGAAGCAATGAGGTTGTCGTTTGTATTGAGCAAAGCTTTGTTTCTTTCCTTCTTTGCTTCTTATTAGTATTTTCTTACCTCGACTTAGTTTACATTTTACATTTAAATTTCGGTAAACAATCCCTTTCGCTCTTCCGTTGAACCACTTTTTTCCAAATATCAGACCATAAGATCCTTGGTGCTTCAGCATCATTCGCCAGGTGTTTGTTATTGCCCTGCAGTTGTTGATATCAATTATTATTCACCGAGGTTTGCGGTAATATTTTTTTAATCTCTTCTTTCGAAACCTCTGTGCCAGTTGTTGCGCTGCCTTTGGTGTTCCTTCCTATGTCTATCCGTCATCGTTTTCTTTTCAGCTATAATATTTCTAAGTTCTCTATAAAGCTAATGAACTTGATTTTCAAGTAATTATCCCATCAACATCATGGTCATCATCATCATCATCATCATCATCATCATCATCATCATCATCATCATCATCATCATCATTATCATCATCATTATCATCATCATTATCATCATCATCATCATCATCGTCATCGTCATCGTCATCGTCTTCGCGGTCTTAGTCGTCGTCGTCGACGTCGCTGTCGTGGTGTAAAATATAGGAATACTGTGTCGAAGTGTCTTATTCACTTATTACATATATTGGTAATTGATAATTTATTCCAAGTCTTGTTATAACATCAGTTACGCATCCTATAGCGACTCAGTAACATCTCTTCTATCCTCTTTCACATGGAATAAGAGAAAACATCGTCTGAGAGGTGTCAACAGTCACAGACACACACAGAGCTGATTTATATATTTGTTATTTTTTTGTTATATATGTGGTTTTTTTTTTCTTCTTTCAAACTAAAATAGATTGAAGTGAAGATGAGGCATGTACCCGCATGTAATGCAGCCAATAAAGTGTAAAGATATCTCGACATGTCAATTTTTCGATATGTAGTTTCTAAAACACATAAACAATACAATAGTGATATGCAATAAGCTAAACAAAAACAGAGCAGACACATATAACAGAGACAAACAAAACATTAAAAAAAATGTTCGCCCGAGGCATTTTAGTAAAGTCAAATATTGAAAACTACAAATGAAAGATCGATTCTTTTACTTCAGTTTAGCTGAGAGAAATAAAAGAAGACGAACAGACAAAAAAAAAAAACAAAGAACAAAAAACAAGAAAAATATGCGATCATTTATTTAATTATCGCTCAAGTTGTTGCTGTTGTTGTTGTTATTATTATTATTATTATTATTATTATTATTATTATTATTATTATTATTATTATTATTATTATTATTATTATTAAGGCGGTGAGATGGCAGAACCATTCGCACGCAGGACAGAATTTTTTGTGGTATTTCATCCATCTATAGGTTCTGAGTTTAGATTCCGCCGATATCTACTTTGCCTTTCATCCTTTCGAAGTCCCTGCTGAACACTGGGGTCAATGTAATCGACTCACACCACGCCCCGAAATTGCTGGCCTTGTGCTAAAATTTGAAAGCATCATCATCATCATCATCATCATCATCATCATCATCATCATCATCATTGTTTGATGAAAACTCTCAGCTTATTTTGTTGTGTACGATTGAACGAATCAGCTGTCTGCATCCATCAGGTTAAGGTGACACTTGTTCACTGGTCATGCTTCAAGAAACCCGAGAAGAATTTTTACAGTTCCAAGCAATGCTGATTTTTGTAGGTGTTCTACCTTTAAATTTGTACCAATCTTTTCGAGCCATATTGGTAGCTGAGTGCTGATACTTCCAAGTGCGGCAATTACTATTGGTATCACGTCTACTCTCCTCATCGATCACAACACACTTTTTCCCATTTCATATCGTCGTAGTTGTTCAGTTTTTTCTTCTTTCTTTTTCATCCTGTTTTCACCGGGACATGCTATATCGGTTATCATGCATGTTCTTTCATTCTTCCTCACCACATCAATATCCGGTTTCTGATGTCTGATTTAGTGATCGCGCTGAATCATTGCCTCCCTCAGGATTTCGCAATCTTCATATTCGGTGACTCCTTCTGCCGTATGCTCATCCCACGTCTTTGCTGTTTCTAGGACGTGATTTCCACACAGCTCTTAATGGATCATTCTTGCCACATTGTCATATCGTCTTTTGTATTCGTGGTGCACCAATTTCGGACATTCACTAACGATGTGTCATACCATTTCATACCTCTCACCACACATTTATCGCTGTTGGTAGTAGTGTCGATTCTGCACTTCACATAATTAGTCCTTAATGCTTGTTATTATTATTATTATTATTATTATTATTATTATTATTATTATTATTGCTATTAAATGAGAGAGCAGCGCATGCCACAAATTGACACTAGGCACTAGAAAAATCCAGGAAAAAATGAAAATTATCATTAATTTTGTACATTTTATACATTTCATGTCATCTGTTTCATGTTTTTGTCCCCACTGTGGTGTTGTGTCTGTCGTTATGTTGTCCCCTCTGTGTTAGAGCCTAAGTGCTTGTTACAAAGAATATAAACATTCTTCCATTTCTCTAGGGACCAATTCTATAGGTTTTTACTCCACTCTAAACGATTTGCAACGTTTGTTTTTAAACCTAGTGGTTTTCTGCTTGCACCCCTCCCGCGAATTCCGACTTTGCGCAGCTCTAGGCGAACAGTTTTTGTGGTCATTAAGATCTGCAGTAATTTTGGGTGCTGTAATTTTGTGATCCTTTCTAACAATTCGCGTATGAGTCCAAATGTTGGTCTTCTTTCGAAGTTTTGTTTCGACGAGGAGGTTTTTCTCTCTTTCTCAAAGGCTGTCATTACTTTCGAGACAGTACTACTTAACACACCAAACATTTCGGCTGTTTTTGTTAGGCTAGCGCCTGCCATTATGGGTACGGTAGTTTGACCTCTTTGAATGTCCGATCGATCTGTCGTTCTAATGAATTTTAATTACCTTTTTCTGATGATATCTCAAAGAAACAGCAATTTTAGTAAAACATATTAAGCAACACTAATAATAAATTTTAAAAAAGACATAAAAAATGCATTAAAATAGTATAAATAAAAACATGACGGTTTTATAGATATTTCAAAATTATGATGCTATGATACTAGGTGTTTCCATTATTTTGTCCAACACCTGTATGCACACACCCACACACACACACACACACACATTATATATATATATATATATATATATATATATATATATATATATATACATATATATATATATATATATATATATATATATATATATATATATATATATATATATATATATATATATATATATATATATATATATATATATATATGATGAATAGAGCTATATTGTGCGAAAATAAACTGTTTTCTTCAGGTGAATATATACGATTTAAGCACCTTAAAAAAATATATTCCGAGAATGGGCATTATCTGCCACTTCATAATTCCTGGCTATCTTTTACTTTTTTCACTTATTTGACATGCTAGAGAACTGCCTTGAAGAGTTTCAATCGAACATATTTTACCCTAGGAATTATTTATTTTTTTAAGCCTAATACTTATTCTATCGGTTTTTTTTTTGTCAAACTGCTAGGGGAACTTAAACACACCAACAACGGTTGTCAAGCTGTGGGATGGGGGAACACTAGCACAGTGACACACACACTCATACACACACAGATATATAATACATACATGAATATCCAACGGTAAATAAATTTTATCATAGTATATTTCTCTATAATTATACTAGCTGTTGGACCCGGTGTTGCTCGTGATTTCCGTGTTGAAGTTAAGCCCACATCTGACCTTGTTTTGAGTAAGCATTTCCTCAAAGACTATTCTATCGATGTTGCTGAAATTTTACACGTGAAAAAATGCAAAAGCTACAGGAAAAATAACATCGATATGGTAATTTCCATTCAAACGCCCGACTGAGCTCACAAAAATCGATGCCAACTGAGCAGTATCAAGTTTTCAAAAACTTTATGTGCCAAAAATCATTAAAATCGGTTGGACGATGTGAGAGGAGTGACAGTAACACCAAACACACAGACAGACAGGCAGACACCATTACACATATATGTATATATATATATATATATATATATATATATATATATATATATATATATATACAAAACGAAATGTCAGTGCAACTAACAATGACGGATCCCATCTTTTTTGCTTTGTTTTTTGTTGGATTTTTTTTTTTTGTGTGTTTTGTTATCACAGAACCACTAATTTGAGAAATATGTTTCTTTAAAAAGAATTGACTATTGTAAGCTTCATTTTTTTTTCTTCTTTTCGAAAGTTATTTATATGCTCCTGAAATGAATGTGCTTAAGACCGCATCGCAATCACCGGTCAGTGATTGATACCTGCTTGATCAAAATTACTATCAAATACGCCGTTTTGGCCCTTAAACTATATATGAATGCCATGACTCTCAATTTCTTCTGCCTTAGATTATGGAATGCGCCGAAAAATTTTTCAAGAATTATTGATTGTAAATTAGAGACATCTGAGCAACTGCCTAATTATAATTTGGAATATTTCACCAGGGTACGAGATCTCTGTGGCCCTCACTGCCTGAATATTTCTTATTACATCAGGGTTGGTTATTTCATTGACTCACCTTGATGGCTGAAAGGCAAGGTAAACTTCAGTGCAATATTATGTTTCAGAACGTTAAGAGAGAATTGAAACATCAGAAAACATTTAATCAAGCGCTATATGTTCAGAAGGAAGTATGATTTTGACTTTAGGCAAAGGGAAATTAACTAGATGATTGAATTGATTCCAGCTATTGATTTTAATTGATGGACTGATGAAAGAAAATAATGAACTAGATGGAACCTCAATTTAGATTTTCAAAGAGTATCATAAGAAAATACAGATTTCTACCATGAACACAAGTAGAAGCATTTTACAGACGACTAACGTCGAATAAATCGGCTCGGGTACTTGAATCTTGCTAATGATATCGACACTGGAATGGTGAAAGGCAATGCTGAAGCGATGAGAAGGAAATTCATTAATCCAATCAGGCTTCGCAACTCTAAGCATACTATTTTCTATGATAGGATTTCATACACATTAACAAAACGACCGCACATTTTAGAAGCACAAATACTCAATGAAACGGTCCCCAAAAGCATCCTGCAATTTATTTAGAATATCTTAGAATGAGTAAAGTGGCAGTTGTCGATATCTAGATTTGAAATAAGAACTGAAACAGTCACAGCTCAACTACATACTATATCTGGAACATCAACCATCCTTTATCTTCTAATAGTTTCAATAAAATAACAAAATGAAAGACAATCCAATTTCTTAGATAAGGCGCAGGCGTGGGTATGGAGTAAGAAGCTTGCTTCCCAACCACATGGTTCCGGGTTAAGTCCCAGTGCGTGGCACCTTCGGCACTATAGCCTCGGGCCGACCAAAGCCTTGTGAGTGGAATTCGTAGATGGAAACTGAAAGAAGTCCGTCGGATATATATATATATATATATATATATATATATATATATATATATATATATATATATATATATATATATATATATATAGTTAAAGTAAATGTTAGAGGTAATACTTGATAATTGTAAGCACCTGTGTATACGGTCAATTATACACTGATGTAACAACTATAAAGCTTGAAACACGTGTACCGCAGAATCCTTTGTGTTTTATTTTTATTTTTACATTTACAATTTATATATATATATATATATATATATATATATATATATATATATATATATATATATATGTATGTATGTATGTATGTATGTATGTATGTATGTATATGTTTGTGTGCCTGTGTTTGGTCTCCCACCATCACTTGACAACCGTTATTGGTGAGTTTACGTCCCCGTAACTTAGCCGTTCGACAAAAGAGAGGGATAGAATAAGTACTAGACTTACAAAGAATAAGTCCTGGGATCGGTTTGCTTGATTAAAGGCCGTGCTCCAGCATGGCCGCAGTCAAATGACTGAAATAAATAAAAGAATATACACACATATACATGTGTGTGTATACATACATACATATACATATACATATATATATATATATATATATATGTGTGTGTGTGTGTGTGTGTGTTTGTGTGTGTGTATGTGTGTGTGTGTGTTTGTGTGTATATGTATGTATGTATGTATGTATGTATGTCTCTAATTGAACCCTAATATCATTTTATTATATTAGGTCTCTTTGTCATACTGTAAGAAAGAAACACACATCAGTTTGATAAATGTATAAATTCCAATCACGTTTTTCACCTTTCATTAGCATAAATCCAATTTCTTGTTTCAACAATCTCATTCAATTTTATTTTTGAACACCTTTTCTTTTCGCATCTTTCTTTCTTTGTATTTCACATTTTCTCTTCTTGTTTTTCTCATTATATTAAATTCTATTTTGTGTTTCTTTTCTCTTATTTATATTTCTTTATATACACATTTCTCCTGACGAACATTAAGTCCAGGCTTTTTATTAAAGTCAATGATGTATGGCAGCAATTGACTAATCAACGATAGAGCTGGAAGGTGACAGCTCGGAGAACAAGGCAGAATTTTGAAATGGTGAGGTGATACACTGCAGAAGAAAATATGACCTCATGCAAGAAAGAACAAGAATGCTACTTCAGGAAAAAAAAACTCTCCTCCAAAAAATACAGTGGTCGCCATATACGGTGACTGCACAAGAGTCACGCACACAAAATCGTTTTCTAAAGAGATCTGACAACATGGCTTCCACACACCGGACCGTCATAATTTTGATTTTTATAACCAAACAACCCACTGCCTTCAACATCCCTACCATGATCATCATTATTATCCTCATCGTCATCATCACCATCATCATCATCATTATCATCGTCAACATCATCATCGTCATCATGTGATATTTTGCAGATATTTGATAATATCGTGATTTTGGTAAATTATTGCTCTCCCCATATCTAGAATTGAAGATCCCACTAAAATTGCTACAGACGGGTAATAAGAAAGTTGTGGCCTTTATGTATTTTGTAAAGGCATAAACAGTTTAATTATTTTACTTGCAAATTGAAACGAGTAAATTAATCACAATTCCATTCAGACGCGGTGCTGGTGTCGCTTATCACTCCAACGAAATACTCCTCCATGAAACATTGTCTATTCTTTATTATGGTCTCACTCTCACTCTCCCCATTTCTCTCTTTCTCTCTTTCTCTCTCTCTCTCTCTGCTTCTCTCTCTTTCCAGTCTCTCTCTCTCTGCTTCTCTCTCTTTCCAGTCTCTCTCTCCTCCTCCTCCCTTTCTCTTTTCGAAACAAACTTCACCCAAGCCAAACCACCTAATTGGCGTCCATTACTGCTTGAAATCATTTCAGCTTATTGTTATCACTAATTCCCAGTAAAATATTTAATTCAATTCCCCTGTAATGAGTTTTCAGGCAATGGCGTAGCTGTGCGGTCAAGAAATTTGCACTCCAATCAAACATTCTTAGGTTCAGTTCCACTGCGCAGCACCTTAGGCAAAGTGTTATCTACAATGTCGATGCATTACTTCGGAATACATCATCATAAGTATCCTTTCTATTTATTAAATTATTAAGTTGGTATTTGAGAAAAAGTGAAATCTGGTTAATACTGCAAGTAGGGTGAGCGAATATTTCACCAGGGTACGAGATCTCTGTGGCTATCACCGCCTGAATATTTCTTATTACATCAGGGTTGGTTATTTCATTGACTCACCCTGTTGGCTGAAAATATTCTTCATTTTCAGCATCTAGTTACTGGCTTTAGAAACGACGTAAATGAACAATGAATTCCTTAAAATGACTATCACGTCTAATGTATTTTCAGGTGCAACTTTTGGTTATTGCCTCTGGAAAAGACACAACGGAACCATGAAATCCAGAAGGTGAACATCACATCGAATTTTCAGAACATATATCCAGGACTATGTTATCCATTTTCTTCTTTTGTTTAAAAAATCGTAATTGAATGATCTGAGAATGATTTAACTAGTCTTCCTTATAAGTCCAACGATCATTTAGAAATGTTTTTGAGGGTTAATTAATCTATAATCATTTGTACTCTGAGTATATACAAAAGGTAACAAATTGATAGAATCACTAGAACTTCGGTTAGAATGTCTTGCTTTAAACGTTCCAGATTCCTGTGATTGGATTACAAATCACACAGAGGTCAGCTTTACAGTTCATTGTGTCAGAGGTCGATAAATAAAGTACAAGATCAGCTCAGTAGATTGACGATATCGTTAACGTGCCACATGAGCTGCCTCACAGTGTCTGTTCCAGCACTTTGTGTTGTGTTTTCGAATTCCATCTTGCATTAGCGGTTTCCTTGTGGTTGGAAACAAATACTTCGGAACCCAGCTAATGGTGTAAAGCCTTTAATGTGAAGCGAAGCGACTCATCGATTGAAGCAACATATATAACACATAATAGAAATGAACCCTCCATGAATTGGATAAAGGCTACGTTAGATTGTTCTAAAAATTAGGGTGGGATACCGAAATTAATATTTAAATAAGCGTAGAAAAGGAATAACGAATTAATCTCTTTTGAAACTTTTTCGAATAACTTATATATCCTTCTTCAATTTTCGTATTGAATCGCCTTCAAATCAATGCTACAGCCTCATTTAATTTTAAAATACGTTGTATCTCCATCTCATTTGGATTCTCTTTCAACTTACATTTGTATCTCCCATTTTAGTTTATAATAAATGAGCTACGCATTTGCTGCAAAGAATTCGATTTAATTACAATCTGAGCTCTATATTCGAATGTTTCCCCCACCACACTCCTGTTACTAGCCGCCGACACTGCAATTGGCGGTTTCCACCCTATTTCATATATAAGACTATTCTTTGCATGACAGTCATATGACATTATAAGCTTATTGTTGTTGCGATAATTGGCATTCCTCTTCTTATAGTTTTATTTTGTAGTTAAAATGTTTCATCATATGTAGCTCTTTGTTAAGAGGTGACATGTTAGAAACAGTGAGCCATTGATCTACATACACATAAGTTGACATCAGATTTTATCTCTCTCTTTCTCTCCCTCTCTCTCTATCTATCTATCTATATATATATATATATATATATATATATATATATATATATATATATATATATATATGTATAATTTTACCGTGGTCGAGTTTCCTCATGTCGGGGATAGATAAACTAAGTGCCAGTTGAGCGGTAGAGTTGATGTAATCGACTGCCCCCTTGGTTTCCCAAACTGGAAACTAATGTTTATATACAGGACAATCCAAATGACATAGGCAACATACATTATTCATAATAACAATTCTGAAGAACCTAACATCTAAATCCAAGTTGCCTTCCAGAAGCATTCAGATATTTTCAGGAGAATCATTCATTTCAAAGAAATCGACTTCAAAGTTTCATCCTCTGTCTTCAATACACTTAATTTAGCATTCCAACCACTTCCTAAAATCCCCAATGGAAGTCCTCTAAAATGGAGGTGTCTTCTCAATATCTTCAGAAAGAACACTCTCCAGATTCACCCTTTGCTTGACGAAAAATCATGTTACAAGGAGCAAGGTCTGGACTGTAACTAATGGTGGTGGTGGTGGTTTTGGGGCAACTGTTTTGATGCCCATTTCTGTCAAGTAATTGTTCAGCAGGATGAAATTTTGGACTGACGTATTGGTGCATGTGTCCTGGTCCTTTGCGAGGAAATCTCTTCCTGGACTTCCTCTGTAAAATAAAGGTAAAGTTACCTCCTCCAGTCGTTCCGACTCATAAGGGCCAGTTTCCCGGTTTCCATGGCTCCACCTGGTCGGGAAGCCGATCTCTTACAGGATTACTCATTTTTGCCAGCTGAGTGGACTGGAGCAATGTGAAATGAAGTGTTTTGTTCAAGAACGCAACGCGTCGCCTGGTCCAGAAATCGAAGCCACCACCTAACGACCATGCGTAAACACCTTAACCACAAAGCCACGCACCTCCACCAGTGATGATCATGAGTCCAACACACTAACCATTAAGCCACGTGCCTCCACAAAGTATTCTGTGCTGACTCAGTGGAATTACATGATGCCCTTGCTGTCGAAACAGGTGAACTTCCTGGTGGACTTCATTTGCCTGGCCCTCTCGGCTCTGGGGTATCCAGAATGCTTCCAATGAGTACTTTGTCTCTGAATCATAAGAGTAGATCTAGCTTTCGTCTCAGGTTACTAGAAACTCGAGTACTCATCAATTGGAGGTAATGTGTTTTTGCTGCATCATGTTTTACAGTTTTGTTCGAGAAGAACTTCGTCTGTGCACACTACAAGGAGGACTCCAGTGAAAAACATGCGAGTAAAAGGACGAGTAGATAGATTTTGTTACCATAACAGCGCAGATGCCTTTGCGGCAGTGGATGATAGATTTCTGTTCGAGAGAGAAACATTCTAATAAGTGTATAAAGAATTTAAAGAGAACAAAGAGTTGACGATAGAGGGTATGCGATTTGATACTTGGAGTTAAACTTAAGTCAAAAGTCGATAAATAGTGTTGCCAAGACAGTGGAGATCGTCATAGAGGATGTATTTTTGGTTGTCTAGAGAGTAACGTCCACGCCATGAGCGAATAAGTGTGCTATATAGACTGAGAGATATGTGCCTAGGGGTTAAAGTTTTTTCACAACTGACCATGCTTTGATATGTATTCGTAGCAGTTACATTGTCGTGGAGATATAAGAAACATTTACAGATAATTAAGGAGAATGTCATCTACTGTTGTAGTCTGAAATATTCACTAGCCCTCGACTGAAAGCCTATCTTTAAGGGTCGACTTGTGGGAATTAAACGTAGTAACGATTTAGATTAACAACACATGGAGTTATTTCCCTTCTTCTTATCTAGAGAATTGGCATCACAAGATCGCATTCTTCTTCAACTATATATATATATATTGTTTTCAATATTATAATTTTCAAACATTTATCTTTGGTGAGAAAATATTGAAAATATGTATAAGAAAACAAGAAAATTGTACACGACGTGGATCATCTAAACTAGAGCACATTTTGTTTCAAATAAGCATTATCTAAATTTTGATGCAGTGCAGCTGATTGTCGTGTTTGTAGCATATGTAGTTTTAATTTGCAACCCGTGCACTGGCTATGACATTGTTGCTAGACCAACGTATAAAGGTTTTATCTGCTTCAACTACGGCTGTACTATTCTTCAGCTACGTTTTCTTTGTCATTATATTGAATGTACATGACTACTACTACTAGTACTACTGCTGCTGCTGCTGCTGCTACTGCTGCTGCTACTACTACTACTACTACTACTACTACTACTACTACTACTACTACTACTACTACCACCATTATTATTATCATTTGTTCTTACTTACAAATGTTATTCTGTTTACGCTTTCGATTTTAGCGGCGCAGCATATCATGTTATATGTCTGCATTTTGTCTTTAGGTCTTTTCAACTATCTCTCTATCTCTCTATCTATCTGTCTGTCTGTCTGTCTGTCTGTCTGTCTGTCAATCTATGTACCTAGCTAGCTATCAATCTATCTATTTATCTATCTATCTATCTATCTGTCTGTCTGTCTGTCTATCTATCTATCTATCTATCTATCTATATATATATATATATATATATATATATATATATATATATATATATATATATATATATATATATATATATATATATATATATATATATATCTTTCTCTCTTATCTGGCGGAAACGCAACTAACAGAGTCAGCATATTCATTAGTTTCATATTTTTTCTCTTTCGTTGTATACACCTTTCTCTCTCCCTCTCGTTCACTCTCTCGCTGTCTCTATCTCTTTTATTCCTATTAGCATTCAATCTACATACACGCTTAACGTATAGTGCATTGAAATACACACACATATTTACATAATCACGCACACACTCACACACACATATATATATCGTCAATGTGTATTTATATATACATACACAAATACCAAAAATAAGCATTTATGGTTTTGTATATATGTATATGCAAATACATTTAATGTACATACGTTTATATATATATATATATATGTGTGTGTGTGTGTGTGTGTGTGTGTGTGTGTGTGTGTGAATAAATGTGCGTTTATGTGTGTGTATGTGTGTCTGCGTGTGTGGATTACACATGCATATATAACTTCTTGAAGTCAAACTCTTACTTCTCTTGCATTCTCTTACATATTCAATATTGTATTTATCAACGCCTATCTCGCTCGTTCCTCTCCCCTCACCTCCTTTCTTCACCATCTACCCACCTTTTTCTCTCTCGCTCCCTCTCCAGACACCAACTTACACAAATAGCTTGATCGATAGCCAGCTATGTATATGTGTATGTGTGTGTGTATGCGCGTATCTGTGCTTATATATATATATATATATATATATATATATATATATATATATATATATATATATATATATATCATATAGATATATATATCATATAGATATAGGGTAAAAATTAATACTTAAATGATAATTAGTAAGTTTACCAAGTAGTTCAGTGTCAAAAACATTATCGGTAAATACATAAGCACGATTTAAAATTTACGGTTCAGCAAGTACTGCTTCACCAATATATATATATATATTGGGTTAGGGCAGCGGACTCGCGGTCATAGGATCGCGGTTTCGATTACCAGACCGGGCGTTGTGAGTGTTTATTGAGCGTAAACACCTAAAGCTTCACGAGGCTCCGGCAGGGGATGGTGGTGAACCCTGCTGTACTCTTTCACCACAACTTTCTCTCACTCTTACTCCCTGTTTCTTTTGTGCCTGTAATTCAAAGGGTCAGCCTTGTCACACTGTGTCACGCTGAATATCCCCGAGAACTACGTTAAAGGTACACGTGTCTGTGGAGTGCTCAGCCACATGGACGTTAATTTCACGAGCAGGCTGTTCCGTTGACCGGATCAACTGGAACCCTCGACGTCGTAAGCGACGGAGCGCCAACAAAATCAGTTAAAGATATTCCACATAAATCCTGTTTTAAAATGAAAATTACGTGAAAGGTGTGATGCGAAGTTTCCGGGGAGATTGTATATCAAAAACAGTAGATAATGCATCGGTGGGTCGTATATTCATTTTTGATAAGCAGAATATATGATATATTTATCTATTCACATGATGTTTCTTGCTTTCAATACGATATGTATGAAAGAAAAAATTAAAACCAGGAAATCTACTTAGTTGTGAAGTTTTAATAGTCAGTAATAGCATTAGTTTTCATTATGCTCTCATCTTTAACAGTATGATGAATCTATTATGAGTCCGTTGTGTGTTGTACAAATATCGTACTTAAAACGTGGAAATATATGGTGTTTGTTTATGTGCATAGATGAATACGAATCGCATTCTTGGCATCTTGAGATTTCTTTGGAGATGCAGTTGTAAATGCCCTAGATTAATGTAATTTCAGTATATCGTTACTATATATCTAATAAGCTAACATGCCAACTTTTTAAATTAAATTGAAGATGATGACTTTAACATCACTTTGAACACATCGTA
>NC_142936.1:48610542-48633042 GCF_046866305.1 Octopus bimaculoides
TTAATTACATTTCTCATTATGCATAGAAGTGGTTAAAACTCATTGGCATGTGCGTTTCATATATAAAATAACTCCGTATACTTTGGACCAGCCGTCCCTAGACAGACGTGCGTTACATAGCGTATTTCTCTGCTTCAGTCGACTAATGTTACGTTATATTTCTGTTTATCCAGTCCATTATTTAACTAATTAATTATTACTGTTGTGTCTCTGGTGATGGTTTATATTTGGGTAACGTTTATTAGATGATGTTGTTATTGTTGTAACTGATGCAGACTCAGTTACTAATTTCTTTGCTTTTATATCTCCCACCAACATTCCATTTGTTTTTCGGCTTTATTTTATTCATTTATTTTCTTTATTACAACTAAGTGGGCGAGCTAGCAGAGTATGCATGTCGGACAAAATGCTTAGAGGCATTTCTTCCGATTCATTACGTTCTGAGTTCAAATCCGGTCGAAGCCAATTTTGATTTTTAACTATTCGGGATTGATAAAATAGATATGAGTTGGATGCTGGGGTCGATGTAATCGATTAACCCTCTCATGTTAAAATTCGGGCATTGTGCTTATAGCATTAAGGATTGATCGTTATTACGCCGGGAAAAATTCACGGCAGGTTTTCGTCCTTCTTAACGTTTTGAGTTCAAATTCTGCCGAGGTCCACATTACCTGCCATCCATTTCGGGTCGATAAAATAAGTAACACTTGAGCACTGGTCTCGGGACGAAAAATGGACTAGTCCCTTTCCCCAAAATTTCAGGCCTCGTTCCTATAGTAAACCGGATTATTATAAAGGCGACGAGCTGACAGAATCGTTGGCGAAGCGGACAAATTCTTTGCGGCATTTTTCCCGACCATTTCAAATTTTGCCGAGGCATACTTTGCCTTTCACCCTTTTGTAGTCGAGCAATGGAGCTAATGTAATTAATCTCTGCTATAATATCAGGCCTTGTGCCTATAGGAGAGATAATTATCATCATTATTACTATATCAAAGTCGTCAGTGTGTTGGGAATCATAAGTTCGAACGTAGTCGATGTCATCTTCTCCTTTTATGCCTCCAGAATCGATGAATGAGAACACCAAGTACTGAAAATACCAAGTACTGAAGTTCATGATATCGACAATCCCTCCTTGTACTTATCTTAGAAACAAGAGACGGGCTTATTACTAGTATTTCTATTGTTAGCTATGGTGCCTGTCATAGTCGGGAACAATTGAACAGTCATCCGTTATGTAAATCGAATTAATCGTTACAGCGTCGGTTAAAATGCCTTGCGTTATTTCTTCCGGCTCTTTACCTTTTCAGTTCAAATCCGGCCGACGGCAACTATGCCAGTCATCTTCCTTTGGTCGATAAAATAAAGTGATAATGAAATTTTTTGGAGTTGATTCATTCGACTAACCCATCCATTCGCGGTGTCCTGATCGTACTTGTTAAATACTTGCTGACCTCGTATTTATATCAAGGCCTAACGATGTTGGGAGTGATAGCAATAGTGTTGCGGTGTTTATAGCAAAAGCATTTTTAAACCACCTCATCTTTAAGTTAGCGGATACGCACGAGGAAGTTGCTTCGTGATTTAATTAAAAAATTTTTAGTTGCTGTTGATTATGAAGTATTGTTTAGCTCCCAGTGGGCAGATCTGTCCAGCTCTGCATATCATGTTACATTATTAGGGAGTTGTGCCTTTGACACCTTATCTAATTTATCTTACTCCTCGTTTTTTTTTTTTGTTTTGTTTTTTTAAGCAGTAAATTGTAATTCGAGGGACATTTCTTCGATGCGGCTATACTGAGGTTCAGTTTTGTAGCTCCTTTTCAAACTTTCGTTTTCATTGGTTGAATGACAACTGACATCATCATCGTCAATCGAATTTACTACCAACGTCCTCTTTTGTCAAAATTTACTTTAGTTGACCGCGGAAAATGAGGAGAGAATTTACCGGATGTATATTGTCAGATGTCGGATAATAATGAATATATTTTGACAGGAGCTTTTAAAATATATTGTCTATCTATGTTTACTTCTTTTATTAGTCTCTCTCAGCAAGACACCGCAACTTCCCAGAGTGAGTGAGTAACGGGGAGAGGGATGGGTGTGAGGGAGTCACTGAGTGAGTGAGGGAGGGAGGAGGAAGAGAGGAGGTGAGTGGGTGAGTGAGTGGGTGAGTGAGCGAGTGGGTGAGTGAATGAGTGTGTGGGTGAGTGAAGGAATGAGTGAGTGAAAGTGAATGAGAGAGTGAGTGATTGAGTGAAAGAGAGACAAAGAGAGAGTGTTGTGTATTTGCGTCTATTTATGCGTGTGTGTGTGTCAGATGTAACGTTACATAGCTTATATGTTTTCTAAATGCTTAAAAATCTTCCATGATCGGAGAAATTTTGAACTCTTTTAAAAATGATGTTACCGTTGAAGTAAAGTTACGTGGCTCAGTGGAGAGGGCGTTGGGCTTACGATCGCCAGACCATGGTTTCGTTTCCCGAGCCCGGCTTTGGCAGAGTTATTGAGCAATACCCTTTATTATACGTCGCTGGTGTACATTTGGACAAATAGTTCCCAGTTTTTAAAGCTCGGTAAATATTCTATCAATATCTTTTGCCAAACAGCTAAGTTATCTCCTCGCTCGAAATTGCTGGCCTTGTGGTATAATTCGAAATCAATATCATGTTACTTAATCTTGCACGGATATTAAGATTGTTTATGAGAATTGACCGTAGAAGACCAAAATACATTCTTCTAAGTAATTAATCAGAGTATGCATATGCTTTGTCGTGTTTTATAATCTTTAGAATGCTTCTGTGCAAAAGTCAGTTAACTTTCGAACGTTGTATATTAAATATGACGGATAAAGTAAAACGAAATACGCTGATAGAAGTTGAAAGGAATCAGTGACTGTCAACGTTTGGATACGTGCACGTGTATGGAGTAAGTCTATCTATGAACAGGAGTTTATGTGTATGTATGTGTGCGTATGTGTGTTATTTCGTAGTCTTTCTCCATTCCTGTCTTCTGTCGTGAAAACGTTCAATTTAATAATTTTAAACAAATATTGGTTTCAAATTCTGGTACAAGGCCAGCATTTTCGGGGGATTACGTCGACCCCAGTACTCGACTTGTAGTTATTTTATTGACCCCGAAAGTATGAAAGACAAAGCCAACCTCGGGCATATGGCGTAATGGTTAAGGACACGGGCTACTAATCCCAAGATTCCGAGTTCGATTCCAGGCAGTGACCTGAATAATAATAATAATAATAATAATAATAATAATAATAATAATAATAATAACATCGAAAAATACCTTAGGAATGAGAACCCAGGTTCGAAATTTACCCAAGACAACTGATGAAGGCTAGAGGGTATATCAGCTGAAACGTGTTAACAACAAACAAGATGAGGACAAATATCCGTCAAATGTATATGGATTTTATCACATATGTAGGTAACTTGACATCAGGAAGATGTCACTGACCCACAACACCGCTCTCTTTTGAAAAATCAAGGATTGCATGTAGGGTTCGAACTCACCCACTTTTCGTGAACATGGTAATGCTCGCAAACGCATCTTTATGAAGAGCATCATGCACGTGGAAAACGAAACAACACACACACACACATACACTCATCGGGTATAAAAGGCACCCAAATTTACCAGCCTGTCATTCGTTTCCCGAACGCAGCATGCATGCCAAGACTGACACAAAATCAGCAGGAGCAAGCCATCGCCCGTCTCCATGCTGGTCAACATCGATGGGTCATTACTAACGACTTGAACTGCAATATTCGGACAACAGAGCGGCAGAGGGAACGATACAATGCCACAAACAGTACGGATGATCGTGCACACAGTGGCCGATCATAGGTTACAATGGAACATCAAGATCACCGCCTGCACCAACAGCACTTGCAGGACCGATTCCGGAGGGCAATGGAATCAGCTAGGCAGACCATAGGAACTCACCACAGACCCATTTGTGCAGAGACAGTTCGCCGTCGGTTAAGATTTTTTAGTTTGTCTTGTCGACGTCCGGCTAGGGGCCCCATCCTCACAGATTGTCATCGACGGGCACGTTTGCAGTGGGCTCAAAAACGTCAGAAATGGCGATATCAGCAGTGGAGGACTGTAGTCTTCTCTGACGAAAGTCGATATTGTATTTCTGTGGCAGATGGCAGAGCTAGGGTTTGGAGAAGAGGTGAACGTCATGCCGATGGTTGTGTGGTGGAGAGAGATTCATCATATGGAGTGGGATTTTACTCAACCAGAAACATCGGCCAAGGCCGGAGCAATGGAGTAACTGCTGTTGGCTACATCAATCAAGTGTTGATGCCATACATTGTGTCATACATTGCCCGTCATCGAAATCACGTGTTCCGACACGACAACGCCCGTTCCGATACTGCCAGGTTGACAACAGACTTCCTCCGACAGCACAACATCCAGACGCTGCTATGACCTGCCCTAAGTCCGGACTTGAATCCCATAGAGCACCTGTGGTACGAAATCCAAAGAAGGCTAAATAACATCCGTCCATGTCTGACAACTGAGGCACAACTCACTGCAAGTTTTAACAGAGTGTGGGCTGGTATCCCATGGCCTTCATCAATGGTTTGCTGCATTTAATGTACAGAAGATGCCTGGGGGTAATCAACGCTAACTGTGACCACACGAGATATTAGGTTCCTCTCTTTGAATCCAAGACACTCCGTCACCACGTAACACCATGTGATGTCAAATATGCTTCAGGAAATAACGCTTTATCAATAAGAAAAGAACGGTTTCTTAATTAGCACTCTTAAATCAATGCTATGGCAGTCTGTTAATAGACCGGTTTCTATTTAGTATGTGTGCGACGTTTCTTTGAAGGTCCTATACTCTGATAAAAACAGTGGTTATGCCGTAACATTGAATTAAATTTTCTCAATTTTGGCTTCACAAAACTTTTCATGACAGATTTCACGTTTCTTCCCTTCGTCGCACAAATAGCTCATAAGTAAATAGACACCACGTAGTGCTATAAGTTTGCTAATATGTTGTTTGTTTTCGTTCCAGACTACAGTAGATTTATCGTTTATACTAATTAGCCAGTCCTTGAACACCATAAAGAAAAGAGTTGTCTGAATTTCAGAAAAGGTGCATTTTGGGTGAATCTGAGGGTGGAATTAGCCAACGTAAAATTGCACAAAATCATAAGATTCCTCTCACAGTCAATAGATTGACTGAACATTTCACCAGCAAAGTAAAAGATAGGAATCAAAATCATCACGATCAGGTTGACCTGTGCCTTCTGAACAGCATGGTATTTTCAACATATGTGCAGTCTGTGCGGAAATTCCATGAGACAATTTCAGAACTCATTAATTTACTACAATGCCCTCAAAATCAAATCATTAAAACCTGCACAAAGCATGCCTCCTAAAAGGTATATTAAATATTTCAATACATCAAAGCTCATCATTTTGGTTCTAGAAAAAAAACCTTTTAAGAATGATGGTGTCTATTTTTGAGACGCATTAACAAAATAATATTTGAAAAAAAATATCTCAACTCAGTATATCGTGTAACAATTTGTCAGCTAATAAGAGGTATAAGCTGTCCTCATCAAGATGTCAAGCTAAATTAACGAATAATTGTTTTTAATTACGGTACAAAGCCAGCAATTTTGGCGGGAAGGGTTTCAGTACATTTCTTGTCTGATAATCTATTTTATTGATTCTGGAAGAGTAAAAGCAAACGTAACATACGTCGGTGAAATTTGAGACCAAAACGTGAAGTGACGAAAAAGAGCTACAACAATGCACTTTCACCCGACGATCAAACGATTCTACCTCCCTATCGAATAATAAATATAAATGAGGTACAAGTTGTAATGTCATAAAGAGTTATAGTAAACATACACGCACATGCATACAGACACACACATATTTATACACACAGACACACACATACACACATGATTGTATGTATATATATGTATGCACGTAAGTATGTATGTATATTACAGAATTTAGCAGCATCCTACGATATTCCGTGTACAAAATGTCTGCAGAGGTCATCTATACTTCCTTTTTTTCCTATCCTAACGGTGTTATTCAAATATATATGTCTTATGTAATAGAGCCAATTCAATTCTCTTCTCTTATAAAATTTAGCTTTTCTTTTTCTACTATGAAAAAGATCATTATCATCATCAGCATCATTATCATCATTTTCTTTTCATCATCGTCATTGTTGTAGCCATCGTTGACGTCGTAGTCATTATCCTCATCATCATCATAACTTCCACTACCACTATCACCACCACCACTACCACCACAGCCACCATCACCAACAACAACCACAACATCATTCTCATGATCATCACGATCATGATTATGTTGATCATCATCATGGCTAATTTTAACGACGAAATGCTCCTCTTCATTGTCTTGCAACACATTGACGTCACATTTTGTCCAATATATCTTTTTTTCGATCTACTTTTAGTGGACAGTTATGTAAGAAATCAATATAGTAAACACATTTTGATGGTAATTTACAATAGACGAATCTATCTAATGGTCAATCTTATTGCCAGGGGGTTTTGTGTATTAGAATTGTATTCATTCACATCAAAATTTACAGTAATATTTTCAAACAAACGGCTAATCAAGGATGTCACTTGTATACCGAATATTGGCAATGTTTTTAGACAATTTGTTTCAACAGTCAATATTACAATATGAGATATCAGTACATATGATATCACTATATAGCGATAGCACTATAGATAATATCCTTATATAATATTCTGTAATGGTGGTGGATCTCCGTCGTACGACATGGAGGATTCAGTGGTTAGAGCATGTGAGTTTATTTGTCTCGAATTTTCCTGCAAGTGGCTGAAAATGCCACAGACGCGTCTACTTAATGTAGTTCTATGGTAGAATTAGCGTGACGTAGTGCAGCATTTTAGGTAGAAGTAAAATTCACCCAACGAGGGATTCTATATAATTTCCGTAAGTGTATGCATATATATGTGGGGGGGGGGGTCTAGTCGTGCATGTATATATATATATATATATATATATATATATATATATATAAGCAATGTTAATTCTCTAAATGAAGTATTAACAGTAACTGCACGATAAAGTGTAGTATATTGCCACTTAAGTGTGGCTGACCCCTAGGGGTGGATGTTACTGTTGCTTTTAGCCCCAGGAGGACATCTCCTCCAGCTGGCTTATCGACACAGTCGTGTGTCGATAAGCCAGCTGGAGGAGATGTCCTCCTGGGGCTAAAAGCAACAGTAACATCCACCCCTAGGGGTCAGCCACACTTAAGTGGCAATATACTACACTATATATATATATATATATATATATATATATATATATATAAATTTTTGTGTGTGTGTGTGTGTGTGTGTGTGTGCAACAAAATAAAACTGGGTGTTACCCATGAGTAAAAATATAAGGAAAAGAATTTGAAAATGCAGGAGTATTTCAGAAATATTTATTAACCTAACCGGTTTCACTTATTTAAAATGATTTTCAAGAGTAAAATGTGAAGTTTCGCGTATCCTCTGTGGTGTCAAAAACTAATTTACAAAAATGTAATCAAAGCAAGTGATAGAGTCTTTGACAATAGTATTCTATCACTTGATTTGAATACATTTATGTCAAACTAATTTTTGACACCACAAAGGATACGCAAAATCTCATACTTTACATTTACTCAAGGACAGATTCCTGCCAAGGCACACCACTATAAGATCTTGTAGATCGTCACTGGTTATCTACATTTGTCATTTGTTATCAGCCAAAGAACAAAACAGATCCATATGACTGACAAGATTTCTGACTGAAGAATATGACCAAAGAGCAACTGTTCGTTTATGTCTTCTTAATGCTTCGCTTTTGATGGCGAGAACTTCTAAATATGAGTTAATTTTTATTGGAAGTGGTCCTTGAATTTGCTTGTGTATACCTGATTATATTTGTGTTGGTCTATATGTGTGTGAGCACGCCTGTGTGTGGACGCCTTTGTGGGAGCACGCCTGTGTGTGTGCACGCCTGTGTGTGGTAGTGGTGGTGGTGGGGAGTGGGACTGGAGATGATGTTGCAGTTATAGGTGAGTACCACAACAATTTCTTCTTTGATTTTACAAATTATTAACATAATCAGGTCACTACACAATATTTTGGTATATTCCACTCATATTTTACCAGACAAGCATGCACACAGACAGCCACATATATGTAATTTCACAAACATACACACACATACATGTATATATTTATATGTGCATTTCTGTATATATATACCGGAATATATATACCGGAGTATATATATACCGGAGTAAGCACATAAAATGTGCAACAAGGTGGAAAAAAGAGTACTCAAATACCAGAGGTAGAGTAATATGCTTTATTTAAAAGCAGCAGAAATATAACAAAAGACTGTTACTCTGAGTTTCACGTTCCCGATCATCGGACAGTTTTATTGATTCGACTGTCAACCATACGATCAAGTTAGATGCAGCGCCGACCGCTGCAAAGGAGAGTATATCCACTGACTGCTTTCCACTGCGTTCAAAAATCACACACCTACAATTTTCCATGACAGGTTAGGGCCTGGATTCTTCTAAACGGATGCATGACATGTCACTTAGTTGAATTAGCCCATCACATTTACTCCACAAATGTTTTGTCGTCAATGCTGCATTTTCCCGTACCACTTGTTTCAACATAACTGTAATATACGTACAAACTATGCCATTTTAATCCCGAGCAACGCTGGGTATCTCTGTTAGTATATACATATATACCTCCATGTGTGTGGAAGCGCAATGGCCCAGTGGTTAGGGCAGCGGACTCGCGGTCATAGGATCGCGGTTTCGATTCCCAGACCGGCCGTTGTGAGTGTCTATTGAGCGAAAACACCTAAAGCTCCACGAGGCTCCGGCAGGTGATGGTGGCGAACTCTGCTGTACTTTTTCACCACAACCTTCTCTCAATCTTTCTTCTTGTTTCTGTTGTACCTGTATTTCAAAGGGCCAGCCTTGTCACACTGTGTCACGCTGAATCTCCCTTTGAACTACGTTAAGGGTACACGTGTCTGTGGAGTGCTCAGCCACTTGCACATTAATTTCACGAGCAGGCTGTTCCGTTGATCGGATCAACTGGAACCCTCGACGTCGTAAGCGACGGAGTGCCAACACACACCTCCATGTGTACGTGTGTAGGGGAAATAGATAGGAACGAAGAATATGAGTGAAACTGATAGAAAGAGAGAGCGGGGGAAAGAGAAAGAGAAAGACAGGGAAGTGGAAATATGTTTACTTAATAACCATATAAGACCATATAAGTGCCACATGATATAGCTGCTGGTACCACGTGGCACATAATTCAGAAGTATAGAAAAAGCATGACGTTTGTACAAATTCGAAATCTGTTAGGTTTAACTTTAATAGGAAAATCCCCAAATGATAAGCCTTATCTAATATTGACACAAATATTGCAATTGAAGAAATTTACATTTGCATGCGTATGTATGTTAGTGCGCATGCGTTGTTTTCAATGTGTTGGTATCAGTGTAATACTGTATAGAAATATTTATCTATTTTCCTATCTACAACGGGAAAGGGATAAACGTGGAGCGTCGCGTTGGTATTTGATAAAAAGATGACACCATAGATAACGACGTTGTGTATGGGTGCGATTAATTTTCTTTGTGCTAGTGAGGTTAGACACAGAAAGAAAAGATTATGTATTTGGCTGTGTGTACGTGTCTGTGTGTGTGCGTTTGTGTGCCTGCGTTTATATCTATTTTCCTATATCTCTTGGTCCGTATTTGTGTTATGTCTATCTATCTATCTATCTATATTTCTGTCTATCAATCTATCTATCTAACTCCCTCTTACTTTCTCTTTGTATCCATCTCACTCTCTCTCTCTCTCTCTCTCTCTCTCTCTCTCTCTCTCTCTCTCTATCTATCTCTGGCTTTCTCTCTCTCTATCTATTTACCTCTAGCTTTCTCTCTCTATCTATCTATCTATCTATTTATCTCTAGCTTTCTCTCTCTCTCTCTATCTCTCTCTCTCTCTCTCTCTCTCTCTCTCTCTCTCGCTCTCTGTGTATTTATATATATATATATATACATATATATATATATATATATATATATATATATGTTATTTCTTTACTACCCACAAGGGGCTACACACAGAGGGGACAAATAAGGACAGACAAACGGATTAAATCGATTATATCGACCCAGTGCCTAACTGGTACTTATTTAATCGACCCCGAAAGGATGAAAGGCAAAGTCGACCTCGGCGGAATTTGAACTCAGAACGTAGCGGCAGACGAAATACCGCTAAGCTGTTCGCCCGGCGTGCTAACGTTTCTGCTAGCTCACCGCCTTATACATACATACATACATACATACATACATACATATATATATATATATATATATATATATATATATATATATATATATATATATATATGCATGTGTGTGTGTGTGTATGTGCATAAATATATATACATATATACATGAAATATATGAATTAATATACCATATATTATCCACACACATGCAGGTGAAAATATACAAATCCACATGTGATTTTGGCATTTTCCCTATATTTGTGCCTGTGTGCATGTACATATATATATGTATATATATGCATATATATATGTGGGGGGGGGGGGGTTGTGCACATGTGTGTGTGTGTGTGTGTGTGTGTGTGTGTTTGTGTGTGGGTGCACGTGTGTGTGTACGCTATATCAGGTATAAATTAAACTCCCAGTTATACGTTAGCATTAACAAAAAAAATCAGCATATGCGAATGCTGTACAGCAACATGAGTTACATTATTACTATTGCAGGGTATCTTTCCTCAGGAAAGGTCAATCAGTTAAGAACATTTCATTTAACATCATAAGAAGAAATTAAAAACTGCTTACATAACATTAAGTTCCATCAAGACTGTGTTAAACTGCTTGTTTTTTTAAAGATTGCTTATTCTTTTATATAATTACTAATCTTTATTAAAGAAAAGATCTTTTTCAGGTTATACATGTGTGTGTGTGTTTCCGTGTATGTGTGTGTGTGTTTCTGCGTGCGTGTGTGTGTGTGTATGCGTGTATGTGTGTGTGCGTGTACGTGTGTGAGAGAGAGAGATCGTGAAAGTACGAGGGCAGAAAGAGAGAGCGAGAGACAGAGAGACAGAGAATGTGTGCGTGTGTGTGTGTAACGTGTAATATAATATTCCTAAATTTCTTTTGATATTCGAATCATCAAAGAATTTCAAGTCAACTGCGTGTAGAGATTCGTTTTCACATTTCCTTAAGTATAAATCCAATATGAACGAAGGACGAATTCCTTGGAAGCAATATAATTGCACTTATATGATCTCACAATATTCCTTGAATATCCCTAAGTATGCACACAGAATGTTTAAACCATCCTTCATGCTTCTGCAATATGCTACCCGTCGCTAACAGCGTTAGAAATATAATTAGATTACAGTTAGACGTTAAGCGTCTTTCTGACACAGGATGAGAATATATCATATCATTTTATAAGGCAGCTTGTAGGTAGAAGGCTCTTTTCTTAATAGAAAGAAATACAAGAGAATTGCTAGCAACTTTTATTATATCGAGAATAAATATAGTGGAATCAAGACGTTTATTTCTTCCTCATAATACTTCAGAGGTAGATGTAAAGTGTATCTGATATGTATAAATGCACTCCAAGACAAATGTTTGCTATTATTCTGTTTTTGGAATTAAAAACCTTCTCTTATTCAATATCAGTACAAAGATAATATATCAGAATATAGAATGATATTGCATTCGTGAAATTTTTTCCCGGAACTTACAGTAAATATCAACTAAGTTGTCTCGTTGAGTTCAGGTATAGAATATGGTATCGGTTAAACGCTGGATGAAGAAATGATACATATATAAATTCAGCAGACGTACTATGATGTTTGAGTTTTAGGACTGTATTCTGTATTCTATTTTTGTTTAACTTGCTTCGGTTGTTTGACTGCGGCAATGCTGGATCACCACCTTGAAGGGTTTTAGTCGAACGAATCGACCCAAAGACTTATACTTATTTTTAAAGCCAAGTACTTATTGTACCAGTCTCTTTTGCCGAACCGCTAGGTCACAGGAGCCTAAATACACCAACACCGGTTCTCAAGCAGAGATGGGAAACAAACACACACACACATACACATATATGCACGACAGGCTTCTTTCAGTTTCTGTGTACCAAATCCATTTACAGGGATATAGTAGAAGACACTTACCCAAGGTGCCATGCAGTGGTACTGAACCTGGAGCCATGCTTTTAGAATTAAAACCTCATATTCAATATCAGTACAACGATAGTATATCAGTATATAGAATAGTATTGTGTGCGTGGAATTTTTTCCCGGAACTTAGATAATTTTTTTGCAACAAGTCTCGTTGCCTTCAGGTATAGAATATGGCATCGATTAAATGCTAAATCAAGAAATACTACATGGATCAATTTAGCAGACAAACTAGGTGCTATGCAGTGGGACTGAACCCGAAATAATGTGATTGGGAAGCAAGGTTCTTACCACACTGCCACACCTTTGCCTATATGAATAAAATTTGATGAATGACATATCACAGCCTCATGTAAAACATAAAAGTTGGCAAAGAAAGATTGTTTCAATAAGGCACTTACTGATACTGGAATGGCATTCGTGGAAGTTTGTCAAATGCAGTATATGGCATTTACTATAGCTTCAAGCTGGTAATGGCATTACAGCAACGCTTTTAGAAGTTGACGACCTGCACACTCCATTTGGAAACTGTCTCTCGATATCATGACCCGATGTGAACAACTACTCAAGCAGGAACAAATTCCTGCAAAGTTTGAAGGGGATCATTTGGTATGAAATAACCATAAATCACAAACGATTAGTTAGAGCATGGACTTAACAAAATAGAATCTGAGAGACAGCTCATCAGTTATAGGAGAAAGAGTTGATATTGTTCTTAAAGTCGATATTAAACCTCACTTGTATTTCCTCGAATGTAACCAAATGAGCAGATGAATATTTTCTTAAAAACCTATTTTCTCTGGCCTTCATGTACCAGGACTGGCCCTTACTACTATTATGCGAGGACGTTTGAATGGGGGTAATGCTATTTGTAGATTCGACAAAACCCTGTTCAAACTGGAAAACGGACTTCTAGAATGGGGCTTCAAGGACAAAATTAATTTTCGCTTGGTTATTTAAATGAAGCGGAACAAGAACTGATGGGTTTTTTTCTAAGGTATATTTCAGACAATGTTATCACTAACAGATGTGAGAACGAATAACCTTACCACAGGAAAATGACGTGGTGTGATGAGTCAACAGAATGCTACTGGACAAGCTATACGGTGAGAAAACCAGCTAAAGATCAATTTTTATAGTCACGTCATAAAACCTATTTCCATTTTATTCAACGGAATTTGCACTGTGCATTAGTTTACTGCATTAAAGTGCATCAAGATGCATCAAGATGCATCAATATGCATCAAGATGCATCAAAATGCTATATAATCGCCTCTATTATACCGTATAATCCTGCATTTCTTTATAAAATGCTATAATATGCTGCAGTATAATATACTAGGCTACATTAAACTGTAGAACATTTTACCGCAGTATCTAAAAGTGGATCAAAGTTGACATCCCGAGCCGTAGGTTCATATGCTGAACTAAAAGTCACGCACCAATATTCAGCCTCTTCGACAATAACGTCGGACCGACAAAACCTTCTGAGTGTATTGGTAGACGGAAACTGAAAGAAGCCCGCCATATGTGTGTGTGTGTGTGTGAGTGTGTGTGTGTGTGTGTGTGTGTGTGTGTGTGTGTGTGTGTGTGTGTGTGTGTGTGTTATCGTCCCGCACCAACGCTTAACTGGTTTTGGTGTGTTTACGTGCCCGTACCTTAGCAGCTCGGGAAAAGAGACCGATAGAATGAGTACTACGCTTAAAGAAGGTACCAGAGACAATTCATTCGATTAAAAATTCTTCAAGGCTGTGCTTCAGCCGCATTCATTGACTGAAAAAAAGTAAAAGATAAAAGGATAAAAGATAAATGACATTGTAGTCTATTCCACATTTTCACTATATTGCATAACAATACATTTATACATTTTACTATCCCAGACGACACTACTCGACACCAGTGCTCCACAATCTTTTTTTTTTGTTTTTCTTTTGGTATACTTATATTCTTTTCAAAATTCTCTGGCATACCCGAACTAAAAAATATAACTAAAGGTATAGGAAAAATATTATATTCCAGTAACACTGCGGCACACCTGGAATCGTCTCGTGGTACACCTGTGTTCTGCGGCATACCAGTTGCGGAGTACTATTCTATACCATACAACGCTATAATACACCATGCTACACGAAACTATATTAAGCTCTACTGCACTGTACTATAATAATAATGCGCTAGCATGCACCACAATTATACGGCATTATACTTACACCACAGTATTTTTCTGCACTACAGTGCAGTTTCACTTATTGCTATAGTCGTATAATAAACCCACACAAGCATGAAAAACTGAACATAAAATGGTGATGATAATGAAATACTATAGGAGGCTGCAACACACTTTACCACACTAAGCTTTCACTGTACTATACTACATGCCATTTCATTCTTTTATACTATTCAACGCAACAATATTCTATGCTATCCTACACAAACTCTATATTGCAGTACTGTACACAAGACAGCATTGCATTACGTGATACTAAAAGACAATATATTATAGTAAACTTCACTACACTATATTCCATTAAATATACCGAGGTCGATTCTATGAACTAGACCACTTTCATATTATAGTGTGATGTTGTGCCAAAAGAAGAAATCAATAATTACTTTATCACAATATATTGTAACCTTGAGATATAAACTGACATCAATTTGAAGCATTAATATATTATTACATTATCTTTTTAACAAAGGCACAAGGCCAGAAATTTGAGAGGAGGCGATTATATCGACTGCAGTGCTTGATTAGCACTTATTTTATCGACGCCGGGAAGGATGAAAAGCAAAGTTGATCTCTAGGAGATTGAAAGTAAAAGTTGACCTCCTGATATTAACTCAAGAATTAAACAGCCACATCATTTATCGCAATGCATTTTTCACCGACACGCTAACGTGTTTGCAATATACTGCTCTTAATAAACACATAAGAGACGTCACAATGTAACAGACAGCGATGCTAAATTATACTATCTATATAACAGCATATAACATATTTACTATTTAAAGTACGAGTGATACATTGACAAAAATCGTAGACGGTATCGCCTTAAAGAATTGGATTCATGAATTCAAATACGACCAAATTCATTATTGACAATAGTCCACCAGGAACCAATAAATTAATAACTATCAACGGTGTAGTTTCATTTAATTGTTTGTTTAGTATGCCAATAAAAATGATGGGTTTGTATAAAATTATTAACGTGCCCAACTTACAGCGGTGGACTGGATAAAATAATCCTTTCTACTATAGGCAGAAGGCCTGAAATTTTGTGGGAGGGGTATTGTCGGTTATATCGATAACAGTTCTGAACTATTACTTATTTTATTGACACTGAAAGGATGAAAAGTAAAGTTGACCTCGGCGGAATTCAGAATCAGAACGTAAAGACGGACGAAATGCCGTTAAGAATTTTATCTGGCGCGCCAACTATTTTGCCACCTTACCACATAGGACTGGTTACTCCAAGTAATATTCAAGTACGTTAATTTTTTTCCTAATACCTTCTGACTCAAATCTTCCTATTCCCTTCCTGCGTGATTAAGCAACTTCCAACGTATTCTAATATCGATTTAATTGATGAAACACTTCCCTAGAAACAATAAACAATGCATATGTTCTGACGGCAACACTTCAACCTACTGCATGGCTTATGCTACAGTAACAAATCTGTAAAACATGACAATTCGTTCTTCGGTTGCGTAGATGATCCAGACACCCCCGTTTCTGCACTGCTTGAGGCGGAACGGAAATACCTGGCAGTTCTCTTATTTTACACATATTGTGCGATAAAAGTCCATCAGTGAGGATATTTCATGATCTGCAGGCGTGCGGTAACTCGACTGCCGCTGCAAAATGTCAGTTGTTTCTTTGTGATTCGAAAAAAGAGATCGAGTCCTTGGTTATACTGAACTTGGATTATAGTAAGGGTGGTTTGCGCTTGACGTCTCATCTCATTCTCTCGTCCATGAATTCTTAGACCAGTTGCAAGGCGACTAAAATGACTGATGGGAGGTAATATCAAAGATGTATTGGGGCATCGAGGTTGGTCTATGTCGCTGAACGTGTTTGAATTACAAGTTTGATGGTTGGAGTTTTGCAGAGTACAACCGGTAAAAACATGTTTGCATCACATCAATATATTATACAACACAACACGGCAACAACTTCAGTATAATACCTAAAAACGTGGGCATTGGAGCGCGAAGAAAAATATCATTTAATTACGTACCGTACCCTTTTCAAATAGCGCCTGTAGCTTCTTTACTCTTAGTCCTTTAGGGATATATAAAACAAAGTATCATCTTTTGCTAAAATATATTTTATCGACTGTACCCCCGTAGAAAATTACGTGGCTATATGCCAACGTGAGACTTCAACAGTACACATATGAATCGTTATATGTAAGAAACACTGAAATAATTTAAGTCGTTTCCAGCTCAATAGTTCATCTATTTCTAGAGTATAAACATGTTTCCAATAACAAGCACTTACGAAAATGGTCGGACACCGAAGTGGTCGCGTAATTTTAGCTGCCCTAAATGTTGTTTTATTATGCCAATATTCTAACTGACCTTAGTAATGTACTTTAAAGAAATTACAGTGAATTTAAGTACAGTGGCAAATCTAGTTATAAGTTATTGATACTTCCACAAGTATTATACAACTGAAAAGAAAGTCTACATCTACACACACACGCGCGCGGAAGACACAGTCGTGAAGACACACAAATACGCATATAGATACATGCATACATACATACACCAAAAACTGAATAGTCAAGAAGTATGCTTAGCTTTCACAAAGCCGCTGATTCGATTTCACTGCATAGCATCTCGAAGAAAATTTTTTCTTGGGTCGACTCAAGCCTTTTGAATGAAATTGCGTAGATAAAAACTGTACAGAATCCTGAAAGATGAATTGCACCTGAAATTCAAAAATATAGCCTTGTCACTGCCTGAGAATTTTATTTAGACTACATGTGTCTGCGGAATACTCAACAATTTATACGTTAATTCAATGAGGAGATGATGTTCATCTCAAACCGACAGGGATCTTATTTATTATCCAGTTGCAAAATTCCTAATCATCGGTAAAACGAGTTGGACAATGACCGGAAGTCAATAGTTTTACATCGAACAGTCTAGAATAAGAGGAGGAGGAGATGGCGATGATGCAGTTGAAGCAACAGCTTACTAGATGCAACAACAATTATCTCTACACTTCTGTGTGATTCGAAAACACACCATTAACGTCGATGGATTAATTACGACGAAAATCACCACCATCCGATGAAAATATTGAAAAATACCTTATTTCTAAAAATAGCGTAAACAGAGGTAGAAAGCAGGTCTCACACACTTTTGATGTATCTGTGACTCTGAGATTTGTCGGAGAAAGACATCTTGTCAATCTTAAAGCAGAAACGTAGTCCGACTGCTGCCCTTGAGTAAAATCCACCAACAAAATCATTCAAAGTTCAGACCATTGGCCCAAGCCGGACACTCAATTAAGTCGAACACCTAAGCCTAGGAAGGCTCCTTTCAGCAGTATTCTACGGAGTTGGTATGCTACAAATATCATTGACAAAACATTATTCGACAGGCTGTTGAGATAAGAAATATTTACCAGATGTGCAACATGGTAACATCTGACCGGTAACTACGACGTTTAGAAGTGAACGTCTTATCCATACACCCATAATTTAGCTACGAGGCTCTTTGCATAATGTAAGTGACTTATTGCAAATATTCGCATTATTCTCCTACTGGCCATCATATTTAAATGCACTAATGACGCACAAGCAAGGCCAACATCTCATAGATTCCATCTAATATAAATCTGAACGAAGAATGCATATGGAAACTAAATTATTCAACTTGAGAGAGGATGTATACTTGGATTCGGTGAATAAAATGTAATGGAAAAATGTGTGCGGACCTTCATATCACCAAAACGACGGACACTGGTGTGATATGTATATATATATATATATATATATATATATATATATATATATATATATATATATATATATATATATATATATATATATATTTATATATACACATTCATATACACGTATGCGTGTGTTTACATGTATGTATAAATGTGTGTTTTTGTGTATGCTATATATATATATATTATTGATACAACCAACTTTAAGAAATGGAACTACGACAACATTGCCGTCAATCGCAAACAATTATGATTTGACGATATGTATGAGTCTTTCGTAGTTGGGAGCGGACATAAACACCTGTTCGTATTTTTCCGCACTTGATACAGTGGAACATGACGTAAATTATCCTTTATTTAGACTGAAGCGAAGGTGAAATGAAATACTGTTACTGTTCTCAAGGTCTCAACGCACTACCTTCTCCAGGAATCGATCACATACCGTTACGATCATGAGTTTATCAGAGTAAATACTACATTGCACAACGTGTTCTAAAATTAACTTTGGATCCCGACAGGCTAGATAATTTAAGAAGATTACATACTTAAAACCAAAGAAAGATACCAGGCATTAAAATAGAACAGATGAAAAAAAAAATAGTAAAAGAAAATAAACAACTAAATAATAGCATTGAAGCTATAAACAGTGAGAAGGTAAATCACGAGGATAAACAGAATTACTCCAACGTAAATATGAATGCAAGTGAATATGAGAATTATCTCAGAGTAGACGTATATAAAGCTAGAAATATTGAATATGAAAAATAATCTAAAAGTGGAAATAGTTATAGAATTAAAATCGATAGAAAATCAACTTCCTATGTAGCAAGGAAAATTTAATTTTATAATAGCCACAGCAATATGGAAAGGTAAAGCTGACCATTATAGATCTCTGCAAACAGTTGCCAATTTCAATATTACAAGGAGAAATCAAATAATTTATGCTGTAGTAGTAGCAGTGACAAAGGAAAGGAGGCATTTCTTCCAAATCTGTCTTATAGCAATATCATTAAGTCCGAGTAAACAAAATGGAGAACAAGAATACAGAGATAAGTAGAAGATATAATAAAAATTCTTGCCGTCCTTAATGATATCAACACCAATAAAAGAAATCATATACAAGTAAGGAAAGGCAGCAATAAACCACGCACGCAAACATACCAATTAACACACACACACACACACACACACATACAATGAAATTACCGATACCAAAGAATGATTAATACAATAGATTTGCCTAAAATCCTAAAGGTACTGTAATGTAATTCTACATTCTAAGAAAATAAACGACTCGATTTTGATCCCCGAAAGATTTTACAAACTAGGTAGAGACAATGCAGAAAGGAACTAATAGAAGTTGCATAGCCGAGAGGCTAGTGCTATTTAGCTCAACATCATTTGTTGTGATTTCGATTCCTCTATCGGACGATCTGTTGTGTTTGACGAATGCACTTAATTTTCACGTATTTTTAGTTCATGCAGGTGGCGGTGTGGTTATACATCTGTGATGGACTGCCGTCCCTTGTCTAATAGAGAGATTATATTCTGTTATCAGCTTGAGTTCGAAAGAAACTGGATAAGCCTGTCGACATCTAAGACTTAGGAACCAATATAGTGCCAATAGCAGGAGAAATAGGAGTTTTCTAACGAGGATTTTTGACAAACTATGATGTGCCAAAGGTGAGAATGTCCACATAGAAAATTGGGAAAAGAAATAACAATCCGATAACAAGGCCAGAGAATACCGTGTATGTACAATTGGAATTGACATGAAAAGAATAAAGATTCAAACGTCAATCAAAAATTAACTTACAGGATACTTGAACTTGAAATCTAGAAGCCAGTTGGGTCACTGAGATGAAGAACCACCTTAATCACAAAGACCATAGTATTTTTATCCGTCTGCTGGGATTACAAGTAAATTTAGCTGTAATATATAATCGCGAAGGCGAGAGGAATATCTAGAAATATGGACATAGCAGTATAAAATTATGAAGGGATATCGCATAGGTACAGAATGATATAAATATCAGTTATTTATTAACAAATGCATGAGTAAAGAGCATAGAATGGAAAGAAGGACCTAGGTATAACATTGATTAATTACTAAAACTTTGCTATCAGTAAATTCTGTTATATAGGGTGGAGGCAAGATCAAACGAATGATAAATATATGGTAAACAAACCTATAGATCTAAATGAAGGAGAGAATTAAATATACAAAGCCTATTCTTAATAGAAAATTATTGCAATGGATCTCCATTTTGTCTTTCACTTTGTAATTGGAGTCATTGAACAAAATGCTAAACTAGGCTGCTACGTTATAAAATTGTCTGTAGAATGACACTTAATACGTCTTCATCACCACGACTACGAAACCATCATTTCTTTTTACATGGAAACTTTCAAGATGTGCACCGCAAATGATAACCTTCAGAAAGTCGCGAAAGGAAATAAAAAAAGAAAATGCAGAAAACACTAATACCTCGTTAGATAAAGAAACCGATAAGAAAAATGGATGAATCATTGTCTTAGATTTACTTAATAGCACAAGACAGTCAAATGAAGGAAATGTTTAGGAAGGACTAATATAGATGCACAAAATTTAATCGATAAAGTAAGGTAAATATCAGAAGTGGGGAATGAGCACAGGAAAGAAATGATGAAAACAAATGCCATAAAAAAGCTATATGGCATGACAGTGTGACTATACTCTTCGATATTCTGTTTTACAGAAACTGGAATTAAGGTAATTAAGGTACAGTAATCTGTCGCCATATCGCGGTTCAGCTATCGCAGTTTATTATTTAATCTTACGTCGATTCTTCCGTAGTGTTGTTTTGCATTTATAACAAAATAAATATATACAAATCATGAAAATAATTTTTTAAAAATATACAGTAAAGTACTGTTTCTACTTCGCGGATTTTCACCTACCGCGGTGAGTTTTGGAACGTAAAACCCGCGATAGTTCAGGGATTACTGTAATTCAAAGATCATTAGCAAAAATAGATTCTTATCGACATATGAATTCTGAAATTCCGAAAGACGAGAATATGTCACTGGAAAAAAGAAAATGAGGAAGCTGCCAAAATGGGAGTGAACACGTCAAAATGGAGAGTTTGAAAACAAAATGCAAGCGCTGAAATACCGAAATAAATCCCATAATAATAGATGTATTTGGATTTAATGAACTTAGATACAAAGAAATATCCTAAACCAGGATTTAAGTCCCAACAAAGACAACATTACAATCAGATTTATGGCACCTATATTAATTTGAATACAAAGAAGTTATTGTTATTGCGGTGGACGTGGTGACGGTGGTCGCGGCGGCGGAGGTGGCAGTGATGGTATTGGTGGTGATGTATTTACCTTAGTTTTAATGAGAAACTTTAAATGGATAGCTGCTACTGATTACTGTTTTTCTGACCGAACATTCAAGAGACATGTTTCACCTTTAAAAGATTTCTCAGACAGAATTAGCGTGACATTGTCTAACAGTTGTAATTTTATAATTAGAAAGGTATCCACCCTCCGAGTTTCAATAGAGTTTCCGTCTACTCTATTTCACTCACAAGTGTTGGTCGACCCTAGGTTATAGGAATCGAGATTTGGACAAGACCATTCTGTGGTCTTGGTGAAATCTCAATTTCTGTATAACAATACTCCTATCCGAGGCATAGAGACCTGTTCTTGATAATTTCTATTGTTTAGTTAGCAGGGTAGACTGAAACTATGTCCCTTTACAGAGCTTATAAAACCGAGGGAAAGATGGAGTAATCTGTGTTCAAATCATAGGCTGGATCCGAATTTACAACTAAGTGGACACTGATAAGTGTCCAAGATGTCAGGTAGCGTTGTTTAGCCGGACAACGTGTTAAAATATCTATGAAACAGGCACCGGTGGCATCTGGTCTATCATTCTTACAATATCAGCAATCAACTGCCTTAGAATGTTACTCAAAAGGATGAAAGGCTGTTTCGATTGCAGATCGTCAGTAAAGAAACGCACGAAGCATACTACCTGATGGAAATAATAATTTATTTGTTAACACTGAATGTTTTAATGCTGTAGGAAGTAAATTTCATGGTAAAGAAAATATACAAATGTATGTGTGTGCGTGTGTTAGTGTGTGTGGGCGTTTGCGCGCGCGCATGTTCGCGTGCGTGTGTATCTTTTATTATAAATAAAGCTACTTATTAATTAGTTGTATG
>NC_142936.1:48638042-48640542 GCF_046866305.1 Octopus bimaculoides
TATTATTATTATTGTTATTATTATTATTATTATTATTATTATTATTATCATCATCATTATCATTATCATCATCATCATAACAACTAAGTTTGGCACAAGACCAGCAATTTTGTAGTGCTGGGTTTGTCGAGAAGAGCGACCGCAGTTTTTTAATATATCTTATCAACTTCGAAAGAATGATGCGCAAGTTTGACCCCGTGCAATTTGAAAAAGCGGAAAGAATACCACAAGGCATTGGAACTGTCGCTCTAATGATTCTGCCAATTCTAACTCAGGATTACATTTTCCCCGACCTTCGTTTCACGAATAGTAGCGACAAACTACGGGAAGAAGCCTTGAAATCGTCATTCGACCTACAAGAAAATAGCTACCAAAATCCTTTGCAATTGCATCTTATCGAAGCATGCATATTATACAATATAATGGTAGCTACAGCAGACGTGAAAAACTGTTATAGTGATCATTTTTTTATCATAGGTTAGCTCGATCACGATTTGCTTAGGGTATTATAATATATATAATATAACAAGTGTTAAAGGCGAAAGCACAGAAATTTTAATTATGGTTGAGAGATAAAAAAATAATAAACGGAAAACAAGTAAAATTTCAAACACCTAGCGATCATTAAACATGACAAAAACAAAAGCAGCATAGAAGAGGGAGGGGAAATATTAGGAAGCGACAAGTTATAAAAGAAAGAGACACAAGCAAAAAGAGAGAGAGGGAGAGAAAGAATACATAGGCAGAGAGAGAGAGAGAGAGAGAGAGAGAGAGAGAGAGAGAGAGAGAGAGAGAGAGAGAGATTAAGTTTGTTAAAATCGATGAGAAAAAGAGAAATATACATACGTGAATTCGATGAGTGGCAAATAGAATTTAACACTATCGTTTTAATCAGCAGAAAAAATGTCTACAAGGCGGGATCTACTAGGGAACCAGGCAAATGGAAACTGCTTTCTCACGATGTTTACACACACACACACAACACACACATGCACACACATATATAAACATCTACATCTACATGCAAGCTCACACAAAAAATCTAGATAAATTAGACAGCCAGGGAGAAACATAGACTGACAGGAAGACAGACAGACAGGTAAGTAGATACACAAAATGGCTCATAGCAATAAAAAAAATCTGAGGAAAAGGAATTATATATCTTATTCAAAGCAGTAGTGTCAAATACGTTAGTCGTGGATATCTCGCTTCCTATCTGATGCGTACGCATTCATTTTCCTTTTGTTTATAAATACGTGTGCGTGTATGTGTGTCTGCGTGTATATATATATATATATATATATATATATGCACTCAAGAATGAAAAATATTTTTGGGAATAGTGGATCTGGGGGCACATAAAGCTATGAGTAATAGCATCTAAATACTGGATCGAACATCTCCCATACATAAATCTCTGTGTGTGTGTGAATGTGTACAAAGACGCATATATATATATATATATATATATATATATATATATATATATATATATCATCATTATTAATAAATCATAGGGTAGCAAAAAACATTTTAGAAATTTTATTTACTACCAGTGGTCTAGCAAGAAGAAAAAATTAGTCAATAGACAATATATTATTCATTTAAAATACAGAGATACCTATAATAGGACATCTAACACGCTAGAAAGAGCAGCAAAAAACTCTATACCAGAAAATTGGGGATAATTTCGAAATGGAATGAAAAATAAAAACATTTACCAAACTATCTAGATGTCCTATTATAGGCATCTCTGCATTTTAAACGAATATATATATATATATATATATATATATATATATATATATATATATATACATATATTATATAGCACAATCAGGGTACCCGGTCATGGTTTTCTCACTTTAAATTGTTGTAACCTCTAAAAGAACGCACCAACTGATTTCAGGGTTCACATGTAGCATGCTTAGACATCACTAATCAATGGACGATCTCCTCATAGCTGCTGTTAATTACGTATGATTAATTGCTAGAAAGTTCCCCAAAACCTATGTAATGCATTAGAATGAGCGTTTTTGCGACTTAAGTAAAATCAAGTTTTGAGGTTTGAATTTGAAGACTACCCCTGGCATACCTGTTGTGAAATAAAAGACACTGGCTCTGTCTATTCCAGAAAGTTATGAGGTCAGATGTCATGCTTATGACAGGAGAGTAATGCGGGCTCATGTAGGCGACTTTGGTGATCTTTTAACTCATGTTTTTTCTACTTTTTCTGCAAGTACTGAACACACACTGTAGTTTGGTATGCTATTTGTCAATATATGTTCAGGCTGTTTTGAGTTTTCAGTCATCTTCAAATGCTGAGTATAAACGTTTCAGCTGCTTTTTCAGCATTTCCGGTGACATACATCATTATTTGACAAGGTAAAACATTTGTTTCTCTTAATCAATATCCTTCATTTTTAAGGCATGAATTGTATATACGTAGTGATCCATTGTGTGAAAATTCTAGCAAGTTTCAGCAATGAGAACTTAAATT
>NC_142936.1:48645542-48663042 GCF_046866305.1 Octopus bimaculoides
TATACATACACATACACACAACGGTTGCATCACAGGTCAACGTCTTTCCATCTCGGCTTTTGAAAATCACAGCAATGTGTGAAACCGGTTAAGTCTTTAGAAGTAAAACAAATCTATATAAAGCAGAGCACATCCCCCAACTTGTTTATTTGTGTGTGTGTGTGTGTGTGTGTGTGTGTGTGTGTGTGTGTGTGTGTGTGTGTGTGTGTGTGTGTGTGTGTGTGTGTGTGTTTCAGATTTACAGAAATCAAGACACCAGGAGAGGTAAGGGAGCAACAAACAAAATTTAAGACACTGGAAGAATGAAATAGTCTTTAACTGTTTCCTGCCTAAGCTCTTCGACAGAAAAGAATGTAGGAAAAATGGAGAGAGAACGAAAAATAAGTGAGAGAAAATATTTGTACGGATGAACGGCTGAACATGATTAAGTGACTGGAAGGAAGACTTTTAGTGTTGGATCGATAATGATAGTGACCCGACTGATTTAGGGTGCATAAGTCCCTGTGTGTGTATGTAAGAATGGCGTGTGCGCTTGGTTATATGTATGAATGGAGCATGCGCGAATGTATGTGTGGACGAGGTTAAAATCATGTGAACCTGTGTTTGCGTATCCCTTTCAGCGTTTCATGACAAATAATGAAACCTGATAGGGGCGATAAGACTAAATAGCATTTTTCCGATTTTTGACTCGTGCCTTCTTTTTCTTCGGATACACACACACACACACACACACACATATATATATATATATATACATACACACATATATACCCATATATATATATATCTACATATATATATATAATATATATATATATATATATATATATATATATATATATATATATATGTATGTATATATATGTATATATATATATGTATATGTATATATATATATATATATATATATATATATATATATATATATATATATATATATATATATATATATACTATAATATAATATAATGTATATATTATATATATGCATAAAAGGATATTTTCCAAAATTCTGACGATTGTGTTTTCTCTATATTTAATTCTGTACATCACACCTTACACTCTATACATATCTCCTTGGATGTAGAAGACGCCAGAATGAATGCAACACAATCAAACTCGCAGCCGAGAAACACCAAAAATGCAGAACTTCTCACAGAAACATCTAACAAGTTAAATTTATTTATTTCAAGACTGGATGCAATCTTCACGAATACAAATAGAACTATGAATGATACCCATACAGTAAGTGCTCCAACAATAGACAAAAACAACAAGAAAGTAGTAAGAACAAACTTACTTGAAACCACATCTCTGGAAGTACAACGACATAATACCTTGAAACCACATCTCTGGAAAAAAAAAAACTTCTGAAGCAAAGGATAATAATGAAGACATAAAAGAATTTTTTTCCAAAATTCTGACAACATATTTTTCTCAATATACAATTCTGTACATTACACTTAACACTATATATATATATATATATATATATATATATATATATATATATATATATATACACACGTTTATGTGTATGTATGTATGTATGTATGCATATACGTACTTAGGAAGGCTATAACTAGACACGCAGTTAGAAATTAGTAACGTTAAATTTTTGATACAAAAGTCAATTAAATCGTTTCAGTTACCATAAATGTCAAACTTTAGCTATTTACCACTTTTTATATCATCATCTAAAATTCCTTTAAGCTGGAGCAAATAAAAACTGATATATTTCATGTTTAAAATATCTTACGTCTATATTACTCAATTCACATATTTCAATACTTGAATACTTTCTAAAAGAACACGACCATATTTAAAATTGTAATTTGTATACATTTATAACAGAGATAAAGGAAAGAAAATGGATGCTTTTGTAGAAATGTGTTCTATTCATACGATGGTATCAGTAATAAACTGTCTCCAAATTTTACGTTTTGTTTAAATAGACTAACGGTTAAATAGATTTCGTGGTTATGAAAAACAAATCGTACGTTAAAATTTAGCTATTATTGTCAGAACGTATTTTAGAAGATAGAAAAGAAGAAATGTAATAGGATAAATGTGTGTTTCCGATAGAACAAGATAAAATTTACATGTTAAATTATTTGCATAAATATATAAGAGTGACGCCCTCGACGACATTACTAAAACATAATTCCATATAACTAGGATCTTAAATATAATTATGAAATATTATAATGTTATATAATATACATACATATGTGTATGTAGAGCTATATACATCCATATAAATACATATATATATATAGGCATACGTACTCACATACCTACATACATACATATGTATATATATGCATACATACATAGGTATATATATATATAGTATTAGGGAAAATAACCAAGTTTCAAGAACTTAGCGATGAAAATCCACTATCACATATAGAAAAATTAATAATTAAAAGCACACTAAATATATATATGTATATATATATATATATATATATATATATATATATATATATATATATATATATATATATATATATATATATATATATATATACACACATATATATATATATATATATATATATGTATATATGTATGTATGTATGTATGTATGTATGTATGTATGTATGTATGTATGTATGTATGTATACATATGCATATGTACATACATATATGTATGTGCGTGTATTTAAATGTATGAAGATATTGCAACCTTTATGTTCAATTTAACGTAGATATACTTTCAGGAGCACAAAATACTTCAGTATTTGTCTTGCAGAAGTATCTCGTTGAGATATATAGTGCTAAAATGTACAGAAATATCATAGAAAAGATGTCAAACAATGGTAGTAGAGCTTCTAGAACACGTGATTTTTGCGTGTATATATATATATATATATATATATATATATATATGTATATATATATATATATATATATATATATATATATATATATATATATATATATATATATATACACACATACATGCACACACACATACACGCACACACATATATAAACATTCATATGCAAGGGTAAATCGCTTTTTATTAGCCACTCTGTAATTTTTTATAAGGAAAATAGGAAATTTTCACTCATTGTTGTTTGTTGTTTTTGTTAAAAATAACACTGAAGAACGTTTTAGAAAAAGTTTAGATATCTTGCTTTTTACAATTAATCCTATTTAATTTGATGGTTCTGGGTTCAGAAATACCCTCAGAAATTTTCCATTACGTCAAGTTTTTTGTTAAACTAGAAATCATTTCTGACCAAAAAATGTCAATTTTATCAGTGAATTTATTACTGAAATAAGAAACAAACACAAATCAAACAGTTTTTTTTTATCGTTTAGCAAATATATTACACATAATGTTTAATTACACATCTTAGTGAAGATATTTCTGTCAAGCTGGAGTTTCAGGTACTAAGAGAGTGAACTCTCTCTTTGCTGCTTTGCGTGAATGACTTGCATCACGACAGTCTCTTAGCAGACATCAGCAATCATCAGCAATCATATTTGTACGCCACCTACCTTGATACCTAACCTTCATGGCCCTCATGTCTTGACGGAATGTTTCTCCTTGCTCATTACCTATTGCACAATGATTTTCAAGGAAGTAGTCCAGATCAGTGATGAAAATGCACTTTTACACTCATATTCCAGCCCCTTTTACACTTATGTCTGCCCGAGATCTTCATAGTTTGACGTATTCCTGTTCCCTGGGAAATTAGACACAACCGCAGCAAAAGCATGTCACACCAGACATAGTCTCTAAATATTACTGGTCCTTCAATAGCCACATAATCTGTATCCCGTTGAAAACACCTACCTTTTTATTTTCCCACAAGAAAGGGGTGGAAACATTCTGCTTAAGTATTTGAAATAGATACTGTCCCAATATTTCAACGAATGGCTTTCTCTTGCTCACCCAGTTTTATGCCATAGTAAGGTAAGCTTCTTTCCTAAAATTTGTGATATTGGTTCACTACTTCGGTAAAGTGTAATATCCATAAATATAGCAGAAGACATCAGGGATATTTCGCAACTTTGTGCGATGCTTTAGGATTGCTCAGTGCCTAAAACATCGAATATAAGAATATAATTAGCGATCCTGATACACATCACGAAGAATGGTCAAGCTCAGTAACGATCTATTAATCAACAACTACTCCAAAAACATGCTATCCACTCCAATTAGGAAGAGGAGAATCTATCTAACCTATGTGAAAGGCCTATCGGAAAAGATACAAAAGATATGCAGTCCATATGACATCAGGACGGTATTCAAGAGTAATAATACAACACTTCGCAAATAGCTCCTTCGAGTAAAACTACCAATAAAAGAGAATATGACCAAATACTGCATGTACACCCTCCCTTGCTGTTGTAGTAGGTTATACAAAGATGAAACATGCCACCCACTCAAAATAAGGGTAGAGTAACATCGTAAAGCTGTAACATGAGGAGATGTTGAAAAATCTGGTGTAGCTGCTCATATATGGAAAAGCGGAGACCACCTTCGCCTGTGGGATTAAGTTAAAATAATAGACAGAGAGTACCACTAGAAAATACGAAAACTAAAAGATGCAGCACACATGTTAGGACACAATAACCTCCTAAGCAGACCTAGTATAGATATGAGTAGAATATGGGAACCGGTATTAAGGAAGGATACAAAAATATTAGGTTTATAAACCCTAAAATTCACCCTATGATTACTCATGGGCATATAGCGTAATGGTTAAGAGCGTGGGCTACTACCCCCAAGAGTGTGAGTTCAATTCCAGGCATATTAATAATAATAATAGCATCAGCAAAAAAAAAAAACACCTTCGTAATGAGAACCCAGAGTCGGGTTCAAAATTTTACCTGGACAACTGATGAAGGCTGGAGAGTAAATCAGCCGAAACGTTGTGGTAACAACAAACAAGATGGGGACACATATCCATCCAATGTAAATAATGTAGAGATTTGAAGGCTTATAATTTGATGGTTTTATATGCGCTTTTCTAGTGGCAATTTACTTGAAATAATATTGAAAATCTGTTTTCAGATTCATAAGTTATTTCAAGATCCATTCACGAGACTGCATTTGATGAAGCCAGATCAATCCATAGAAATTGTGACAATACCGAATTTTTTTTTTTTTTTTTTTTTTTTAATGGAGATTTCAGTTAGTGAAAAATCTTGTTGTGAGAGCAAAACGGTTTTAATTTTTTAAATCAATATCCCATAGGAACCATGTCTCAAAAGCGAGACAACAAGAACCATATTCTCCAATTATTCATTTCAAATTCTGGCTCACAGCCGGCAAATTCGAAAATGGGGCTAGTCGATTACATCGACCCCAATGCTCAACTTGTTATTATTTTATCGATGCCGAAAGGATAAAAGGCAAAGTCGACCTTCGCAAATTTGAACATCGAACGTAAAGATGGACGAAATGTCGCTAAGCATTTTGGCCAGTGCGCTGATGATTCAGCCAGCTCCCCTCCTTAAATAATTCCTAATTATTAAATGGCATAGTTTGCTTCCTCTCCGTTTCCTAGAATTTCATGTCTATTCTTTAATTCTAACATATAATCCATCCTTATTCACTGACATCACCGTCACTTTACAGTGATTCAATGATGTAAGTTCATGTTATTGTAGCTGAAAAATTGACAAAAGTAGTAGAAAAATTTTTAAATAGTTAAAATAGATTAATCAAAAGATAAATGTCAATTTGTAATTATTTTGCAAATGAAAGTGATATTAAATTAATTTACATTATGTCGAATATTTCGGTAAAAAGGAAATGAAATCTCTCGCTTTGCATGATGGTGATTAATGAGTGCAATCTCATCGAAGACAGTATTTGCAAGAATATAAAAGGCACCATGATACACAGATACACTTAAAGTAGAACCTTATTTGCGTGTGTACGTGAGTGTGTGTGTGTGTGTGTGTGTGTGTGTGTGTGTGTGTGTGTGTGTGTCTGTGTCTCTGTGTGTGTGTGCATGAATGTGTACGCGCGTGCGTATTTATATGTATAAATGTGTTGAGGCTGTGTACATATCTATATGTGTGTTTGTTTTTATTTCAGTTTGTGTGTAGGTGAGACAGAGAGAGGGAGAGAGTATGTGTGAGAGACAGATAGACAGACAGATAGACAGACAGACAGAGAAAGTGTGCGCGTGTGTGTGTGTGTGTGTGTCTATGTGTGTGTTTCAAAAACAATGTTGGAAAGTGACTTCTAAGTTCCGCCGGTTTGAACTGCCTGCTAGTAACACAGTGTTAACTACAATAGCCACAACACGAGCATGAGTTTCATACATTCATATGCATACGTATATTTAGATATACATATAACTATTGGGTCAAACCATAAAAAATGCGGGTTTTTTCAAATTCATGAACTGAAAGTCGGAGGGGGGCGGAATAAACTACCTGCATCAACTTGCTATAAAAGCAGTTAGTAATTTTACCTGAAAGATTTGTAGAGTTGGCGCGGACGTCCTGCAAACCCTGCTGGAACAAAATCCAATCGTAACAGTTGAGGAGCTAGCAGAGAAGCTTGGATATGATAATTCAACCATTCATCGACATCTGCGTGCCATCGAATAGGTCAGCAAATTAGGTCAATGGGTTCTTCACAAACTTTCCGAGTCTAATCCTGCACAGAGAGTGAATGTGTGCTCTTCTTTGGTGTCACATCTCTCGAATGAACCCTGTTTTGCACGGAATAGTGACTGATGGCGAGAAATGGGTTCTCTATAAAAAGGTGAAGCGACGAAGATGGTGGTTAGGGAAAGGAGAAACACCGGCACCCCAAGCTAATGAAGGTCTTCACTCACGTAAGGTGTTGTTATATATATAGGTTTCGTTCACTTTGAACTTCTAGACCCAAACAAAACGATGACAAGGGAGATCTATTGCGAGCAGCTGGAGCGACTTAAATCAGCACTAGAAGAAAAACGTCCATCTTTGGTTTCGAGACGAAAGATATTATTCCATCAGGATTATGTTCGGCCACATACAGCGTGGATGACATTCCAATGGCTGGAGCAATTTTAATGGAAAACAATGCCCCACCCACCGTATTCGATGGACATTGCCCCATCTGATTATCATTTATTCTGCAGTCTTCAAAATCATTTGGGCGGAAAAAATATGAATTCTGTAGACGAGGTCAGAACAGTACTGGAGGAGTATTTTTCGTCGTGGACAAGAGAATTTTTGAAGAGGGGGCCTTGCATGTCTACTGGATGTAAGAGCATTGCAGAAAATGAAGGAGAGTATATTTTAGATTAAATAAGAACTTTATCTTAATGTTGAAAAACAAAATAAGTATTTAGAAATGCTTTATTTATGGGATAACCCAATAATTTACATACGTTATATTGATAGGAAATTTCTATTTAATGTTATTTCAAACGCGTATACTGAGGTTACACACACACACGCACGCACACACACACGCATACACATACACACAGATACACAAACACACATATGTATATACACGCACACACATAATGCATTATTTAAGCGGGTTTTCGTACCTTTATGAGTCTGCGTATGCATTTGTGCTTGTGTACTGGAATATAGACGACGTCGTCTCATTATATACGTAAGCAATGATAGAATAAATAACCAGTATATGTTTACGCTTGGGTATGCATACATACGTAGGTCGTTGGTCTCACTATCATATATTTTGAGGTTCAATTCCTCAAGTGGCTCATGTACACACGAGAGAGGCAATCTCTTTCAATTTGGTCCAGAAAGTCAGGTGAAGATGAGTACAAACCGAGTTTTGTGTACCTCTGTCTTTCATATCTTAGTTATTCCATACGATGGTAGGCAGGAATGCCGAGAGTATAACTCTATGTGTTCGCGATTCCACGGGTATATACAAAATTTAATGATAGCATGGCACTCGCTATCAAGTCATATTTCTTGCAACTGACGGGTATATTTTAATATACACACGTAAAAACACACATGTACTCACACACACACACACACACACACACGCACACACACACACACATACACACACATATATATCTGCCTATATGTGAGTATTCTCTCTATATGTGTGTGTATGTGTTGTGTGTGTGTGTCCGCGCGTAATGTATTCAAATTGGTTTTAACACAACACCTTTATATATATATATATATGAATTGCTACATTAACTCTCTCTCTCTCTCCCTCTCTCTCTCTCTCTCTCTCTCTCTCTCTATATATATATATATATATATATATATATATATATATATATATATATATATATGTATATATATATATATATATATATATATATATATATATATATATATATATATATATATATATACATATATATATATATATATATTGAGATATATATATATATATATATATATATATATATAGAGAGAGAGAGAGAGAGAGAGAGAGGGAGAGAGAGAGAGAGAGAGTTAATGTAGCAATTCATATATATATATATATAAAGGTGTTGTGTTAAAAACAATTTGAATACATTACGCGCGGACACACACACACAACACATACACACACATATAGAGAGAATACTCACATATAGGCAGATATATATGTGTGTGTATGTGTGTGTGTGTGCGTGTGTGTGTGTGTGTGTGTGTGTGTGTGAGTACATGTGTGTTTTTACGTGTGTATATTAAAATATACCCGTCAGTTGCAAGAATTACTTATATATATATATATATATATAAATATATATATATATATATATATATATATATATATATATATATATATTTATATATATATATATATATACAGTAATCATTCCCCATATCGCGGTTCACTCATCGCAGTTTATTATTTAAGCTTACATCGATTCCTCTGTGGTGTTGTTTTGCATTTATATTACAATAAATATATACAAATTATAAAAATAATTTTTTTAAATATACAGTACAGTACTGTTTCTTCTTCGCGGATTTTCACCTATTGCGGGGGTGTTTGGAACGTAACACCCGCGATAGTAGAGGGATTACTGTATGTATAAGCTTATGCATACATGTATGTATGTATGGATAGATGAATGGATATATGTGTATTTGTGTTTGTGTGTTTGTGTGCGGGTACATGTGAGTGCTGAATGCAAACATGGAAAGTGCGTAACTGATAAAGTAATATTTATTTATTTATTTGAGTAATTCTAGTTAAAATTGAAAATACTATACATCGCTTTCCAAGGAGCTTGTGTTGGCTACACAGGATCACCCACATTCAGATAGAATTACTTAAATTTCAAATCCTGCAAGTACACACGCATACTCACACACACACACACACGCACAACCGTACCTTGTATATATGTGTGTGTGTGCGTGTGTGTGCGTGTGTGTGTGTGTGTGTGTGTGTGTGTGTGTGTACGCATATACATATATACTTATGTGTATGTATAGGTATATATGTATGTATATATACACATATACATATATACATATATATATAAATGTGTAGGTATAATAAAGCATGTTTGTGTGTACACGAGTCTATCCATGAAGTAGATTTTATTTATATTTTCGCATAAACATATAAAATGAATAAACGTAATACTAGCGGATGTTTAAAAATGTTTTGAAAATATATGTTTATACATGATAAAATATATTTGCGTCGGGTAAACGGTAATTGTAGACGTTCGGTAAACGTAGACTTTAATCTCCGCGTAGACAAATGTTTAGCTTTCTTTCCACGTGCGATGATCGTTCGGTCCCAAATGAATTTTGTCTATTTAAACTATGTATTGATATACTTAAATGTATGTGCGTGTATGTTTGTCTACACGTACGCATATACATATATATATATAGTTTCACTGGTCCTACTCCCGAACTATACGGTCGTTATATCGACGACTGTATCGGTGCCACCTCACTCTCCCGCGAACATCTTGACTCGTTCCTCTCTTTCGTTCAATCTTTCCATCCTGCCCTCCACTTCTGCTGTACTATCTCTGACACCTCTGTCCCCTTTCTCGACATTTCGGTCAGCATCCTTCACTCCGCCCTTAGCACCTCCATCCACTACAAACACACAGACTCACACTCCTATCTCAACTTCTCCTCCTCCCACCCTAACCACACAAAACTTTCCATCCCCTATTCTCAATTCCTCCGTCTATGCAGACTGTGTAGCGACAGCCATGACTTTGAGACTCAGTCTCAACTCATGGCTCGCCACTTTAGCCTGCGTGGATATCCACCCACCACCATCCATACCGCCCTTGCCAGAGCACGTTCTGTGGACCGTGCATCTGCTCTCTCCCCCCGAACCAGCCCTGCCGTTTCCCGCCTCCCTTGTTCCCTCACCTACCATCCTACCACCCTACCCCTCCAACGCTCCATTCTCCCAGCTTTCCGGCGCCTCCAGTCCGACCCCTCCACCTCCCACATCTTCCCTAATCGACCCCTCCCCTCCTTCAAACGAGCCCATAACCTACGAGACCTCTTGGTCCACAGCTTCTTCCCCAACCCAACCTCCCAACCTGGCTCGTTCCCTTGCTACCGCCCACGCCGCTGCACTTGCCCTTACCTCTCCAACACCACCCTCCTCACCAGCACCCATCACCGACTCCTTCACCTGCACTTCCACTAACATTATCTATTGTATCTCCTGCTCTCTCTGCCATTCTTTGTACATCGGACAAACGGGGCGCCGCCTAGCCGACCGATTCGCGGAACACCTCCGAGACATCAACGTTGGCAATGACACCCCGGTGTCACGCCACTTCCGTTCTGCCGGTCACTCCTTGCAGCAACATCTGTCCGTGTTTGGATTGTCCATGCACAGGGGCCATCCGAACTCCCGTTTGCGCCGTGAACAGGGATTAATCTTCTCTTTTCGCTCCTTTGCGCCACATGGGCTCAACTCCCCTCTCCTCTTCATATAACCCCCTCCCCTGCCTCTCTCCCCCACCCTCCCTCCTACCACTCATCTCCCCCCCTCCCCCACTCACCCCCTCCTGCTCCGACTCCTGCTTCTCTGTACGTCTCTTCACCTCTCTTCACTCCTACTTCTCTTCACTCCTACCTCTCTTCATTCCTACTTCTCTTCACTCCTACTTCTCTTCACTCCTACTTCTCTTCACTCCTACTTCTCTTCACTCCTACTTCTCTTCACTCCTACTTCTCTTCCTACTTCTCTTCACTCCCACTTCTCTTCACCCCTACTCTTTCTCTCCTCTCTCTTACTCTCTCTCACTCTCTTCTCTCTTACTTTCCCCTCTTTCACTCTTACTCTCTACACTCTTACTCTCTCTCACTCTCTTCTCTCTTTCCCTCTCTCTCACTCTCTTCTCTCTCACTCGCTTTCTCTTCCTCTCTTTCTCCCCCTCCCATACCCACCTTCCCCCTCTCTCTCTCTCACTCTCTTCTCTCTCACTCGCTTTCTCTTCCTCTCTTTCTCCCCCTCCCATACCCACCTTCCCCCTCTCTCTCTCTCACTCTCTTCTCTCTCACTCTCTTTCTCTTCCTCTCTTTCTCCCCCTCCCATACCCACCTTCCCCTTCCCCCTTCATCGTCAACCCCCCCATCATAAGCTCATCCCACCACACCCCAACACACTCCTACTCTACCTTCCCACTCCACTCCATCCAATTCCTTACACCCACCACCCACCCCTACCCATATACCCCTACCTCTACCACCACACTCCACCCATGCCTTCCCCACCTCCCAACACCCTCACATCACATCACACCAACACCCTCACATCACACCACGCACACACTACAACTGACCAACTCCTTTCTCCCCTCCCCATTTTCACACATACATACGTCAAGATCACCAGCATTCTATCTCTCACACACACAGCCCCTCGTTCTTCGATCAACGTTCTTTCTCCCCCTTTGTTATCTCCCCCTTTTCTTAGCTCTCCTGTGTAAAATTTCTAACTTCCGGTCAGCCATTACTATGATTGACCGTTGACTGAACACTATTCAATTTTTTTTCTCCGTGTTTTTCTCCTTGTCTCCGTATTCTTTCTGTTGAAGAGCGAAGCTCGAAACGTTAAAGAATTTCCGTATTCCCGAGCGTCATACTAATACATCCTTTTGTTGCTTACACCACCTGTCCTCGTCTGTTGTTGTTTTTTCGTACATTCTCCCATATATATATATGCATATGTTTGTGAGAAGGTATATAGATGCATGGAAAGGGATAGTGAGGCAGGGGCAGATAGAGGTAATCAGTGTTGCGGAGATGCCATGTTATCACATCAAGAAATGAAATAAAGTTTATTTATATTTTACAGGTACATCTTCAAACGCTCTTCCGATAAACTACACGAAATAAAGAACCTATAATACATGAGAAAATCGAAGAATCAATGCAATTTTTACAGGTGCATTTTATTACGTTGTTTGAGATAAAGAATAAATAAATGAAAACTGAAAGATCACATATTGAAATTCTAGTATTTTAATATGACATTTTCCTTCATTAATTACGAGTTAATATTTCCCATATAAAAGATTCTTTCATATGGGAAAAATTTACTCCAGAAGCTCTATATATTTAAAATCTAATTTAACTATCTTAATCTTTAATTTACAGAGTTAAGAAACTAATAAAAAAATTTGCAGCCATATTAAATTTTTGATAAAACTCTTAACTTATAGTAATTTTTTATGCACTGCTTTTTGTATGTAATTTTATTTGCTTATTTGTTTTGTCAAACGAATATATGTCTGAAATTGATTTTTTTCTCTAAATTTCTATGATGGCTGACGCTTTTAACACTGTATCTATTAATCATTTGAGTTTTATAATTCAAGAAACTACAATCTTTACATTTCAATTTATACATTTTCTGGTAATTCTATATTCATATACATGTAAAACAGAAATGTGACTATAATGCAAGTGCTCTAGTAGATACATTACATTTTGTGTTCAGTCTGGTGGTCTGATTAAAAGATGCCTGCTTGGCCTAACATATGGCCATGCTCCAGAGAGCTGAGCATGACAGAAATATAGACAAACCAACTCTCTCTCTCAGTAACCCTGAAGATGATCTTCAAACTTTTTAATTGTCAAAGAAAAAATATCAGTGACAAAGGAAATTGAGAGTGCGGCATCGCTGAAGGGATTAGAGAAATTAATGAAATGGAAATGTTTCTCGAGAATTGGACAACTAAAATCGTGTATCACAAGCTGTATCAGAAAACTTATAGCTAGCCGCTTATAATTCGATCACATGAGATGTAAGAGAGTCTACAGTTCTCCTTACATAGTTAAAGAGATCCGGTAATTTTTTTATATTGCAGCAGCATAATGTGAGCTCCTACTTGAAGCTCACTAGCAAATTGGGAGAAGGAACACCAGTGGACGGAAGAGAATTGTGAAACTCTTGGAGAAGCTGTCAGTTTGACGTGAGATATGTACACTGGGGTATGTACACTAACAGCGTTAGTAGTATGTTCCAACATATATTCAGTAATGGTTTTCAGTAATAGAATGAGGTTAGGTTTTGAATATTATGCAGGAGATTTATATCTCAATACGTTATAATTTTTTTTTACTTAAAAATAATAATGCCCTTCCCCGTAGAAGATGACATATATGTGTTCAGCTCTTGCCGACCGTCCTACGCAAATGGTTATAGTGATCAAATATATGTACTGTACATTACCTCACTCGCCTCATTAAATTGACGTTGCTTGAACCGAAGTAATCTCAGAGCAATGTGAGATGAGGTGTTTTGCACAAGAACACAACGTACCAACCGGTCTAGGAATTGAAACTACGATTTCACGATCGTGAGTGCGACACCCTAAGTACTCGGGCATGCAGGCTCACAACTTCAAAATAATACCTTCCAAATATTAGTAGGTGGTTTCAAATATCATGTCAGACAAAAAACCTTTTATTCTTTTACGAATCACATTTAAACTTATGAATATTAATATAAAATCATGTTTACTTAAAGTACTTTGCCATTATCTGTAAGAATAACTGGAGAGAATTATATTTCACGCAAAATACACAGACAATGCACGCTGGTGATTGTCTGTATTAAAATTCTGCTTTTAAAAAATCATATCTTCGGTTTCAAATAACACGTATGATAAAATATCGATTATTCTTTCATTGTTTTACATATCCATCTGTTTGTAATTGTAAAATATTCATATATTATATTCCAGGAATCGGCCTGTTGATTTTTATAATTTATTTGAAATATATTCAAATATAAAAGCTAAAAGTACGACTGATACAGCATAAAAGATGGCTATTTTAGAGATATAAGTAAATATAGATTCAAAATAACGAACAAATAAAGTATACACACACACACACACACATATACATATACGTATATGCACACACACACACACACACACACACACACACACACACACGCACACACACGCATACACACACACACACACACATATATACACATATGCAATAGAAACAGGGGATTTCTTCCTTTTCATGGGTAGCTCGATTAATTAATTTTCTTTAACTAAAAACCTTTGAAATTTCGTATACTGGTAGAATGTGTTATATAGAACATATTTTACTCATAGCGTTGTTGAGGAAAGTTTCTGTTTTCGAAGTTATTTCGTGTTAAAGTTGTATTTCGGTAATTTCAACCAATCAATGACGTATATTCAGCTGAATAAAATTACTGCTGTTGTTTGTCAACAACAACTATCGTTTGTCACTGTTATTTATGACGTCGTTCGTGCGTTTTTACTGGTTTTAGCTTTAGGGTTTTAGGGTTAGGGTCAGGATTTTAGGGTTGTGGTTTTAGGGTTAGGTTTATGGCTAGAGTTTTAGGGTTTGGGTTGGGGTTTTAGGGTTAGGGTTAAGGTTGGGGTTTTAGTGTTAGGGTTACGGAAAAAAGTGAAAAATGGAGAAATTGGAGGGGAGAGGCAAGGGGGGGAGGTCAAAAAATTTCAAAATTCCGATTTTTGGAAATTTTCCGGAATCTCCGTATACGAAAAGCTGGGTTTTTGGCAAAAAAAAAAATTTTTAAACAATAATTTGCGAGAAAATGTGGGGAGGGGACGGGAGGAAGTCTTTCCGAAGATAGTAACTGAAAAACAGGGGAAAAAAAACTTAAAAGCAGTAGAAATGCACGAACGATTATGGTGGTGTCATGAAGTAAACGTGCTTCAGTTACACTCGTTTACTCATACGAACGTAACTGAGATGAAATATGTCATAACTAACAGTGACAAACAAAATATACACCGCCGGAAGTTGTTGTTGACAAATAACAGCAGTAATTTTATTCAGCTGATTGGTTGAAATTACCGAAATACGACAACTTTAACGTTCGTTTACCTACGTTAGGCTGATGACTGACAACTTTCTGTATGTGACGGTGTATGTGTCTGGTATTTTTTAAGTCTACTATTTCAGTAAACTTCTACGCATGCGGGAAAAACATCAGGTGGAAGATTGGGAAATTTGAGCTTTTTGAAAGCTGGTAGGTGATGGGTGGTCGAGGTGGAGGAAGGGACATTGGGTATTTCTTTAAGAAAAATTAAACTATAAAGTATATATATATTTCTCCGATCTCTGTATTTTTCTACAGATAAAGAAAACAAAGTTGTAAAAATTTACAAATTAAGAAATTGCATACCTATATGTATGTATGTAGGTATGTATGTATGCATCTGCGTATCTGTACATGCACACATACATACATATATACATACATACATGCATACATTCATACATACACACACATCTACATATGTACATATATATGTGTGTGTATGAAGAGGAAAAGAAAAATGTAGATTAGATAGATAAATAAATAAATACACTGAAATATGTCTGTATAAATACACACACAGACGCATATATACAAAGATGCATATATATATTTATATATATGTGTGCGTGTGTGTGTGTGTGTGTGTGTGTGTGTGTGTGTGTGCGTGTGTGTGTGTGTGTGTGTGCGTGTGTGTGTGTACGCGAAAAATGTACAGCTGCTTCATTTGTACAGCTCATTCAGCTCGTTGAAGCTGGAAAGGTCACCAGAAATAATTAGTGTCTTGTATATCGCACAGGCCTCTCAAACAACAGACTAACAATTACCATCGAGTGTGTCAACGGCAACTAAGTAAATAAAATAATATATAAATACCTTTATTGTTATCAGTAACAAGAAATAAACATCGAAACCTGACTTTGCGTAGTTTGTATGTAATTTGCTGCAAATGTTGCTGTAAATTGCCTTGTATGGATGTCATTGTTTCTATGACATGAAATGGCGAAGATCGTAAGTATATAGCAAATAACATGAAGAATATAAATTAAGAAAAATTTCTCTCTGCTTCTCTCTCTCTCTCACACACACACACAAACACAAAGACACTCATATACACACACAGGCACACTCACACAAAGACACTCACATACGCACACAGGCACACATACACCCTTACGTATATATATATATATATATATATATATATATATATATATTACACATTTTTCTCTCTTTGGTTTTTTTCATTCTCCCCATTTTCCCTCTCAATCCCTTCTGTCACAGAGCGTAGTCTCGAAACCTCAGAGACTTTTCCATTCTTCCCGAACGTCAAACTGATACACCTGCAAGATGTTCCTTCACTTGTCTTCGCCTTTTGGCTATAGTCACCATCCCAATCTAACTCCCTCCGCTATTCAGAAGTTTTATAGCTGGGAGGCTAACACATGGATAAACGACCATACAGGCAGATCGCTATTAGCTGTCGGGAAACCTGTAATTGTTGAATCCCCGTACTCTATCCGTTAAATGTGTTTACTTGTGCTATAACGTGATATATATAAATGTGGTACATATAACCTTCATGTTCTCACATGGAGAACTAAGGTTTACAAGGGGATACGATCGACTTCAAGTGACGCTAGATTGCCCACTTCAGCTCCCTGTCAAATACAGCGTCTAGATAGAGCGTCTAAAAATCAACTATTCTAACCACGTGCACACACTGCCCCATGTACCAGCGCATACCCTATTCCTTATACTGTTCTATAATTTGAGGTGGAAACCCATACAACGCTTACCTACCCATTTTTAAATTACGTTGCTTGGAACAGCTCACAATATTACGCCAAATTCTTTTGTTCTCATCGTACCTTTCTTCTCACCAGCGTCATCCACTCCCTCCACACTACGCTTCAATTTCCCACTCCTCCATGTCTATTGCTCCTGAGATTCTTCAACGCTTTATTGTCGGAGGCCGACTACCTTGACACCCTATGTGAACTGACAACTATTTCCTTCGGCCAGTTATTAATTTTATCTTCTTTATATCTGGGGTTTGTCTGGCGTTTCTTCATCTTCAAGACAGACAGACTATTTGAATACTATGGAAATACTTACAAAACATTTCACTTAATTTTTTTCTCCAATTTAATTGTTTTTCATATTTTACTATTACTTGAAAAAGTCTAAAAGACGGAAAACGGTACTAAAATGTACTTCAGAATAGAATTATTTTAGCATTTTCTATCATTTCTTATTTTCCT
>NC_142936.1:48678042-48695542 GCF_046866305.1 Octopus bimaculoides
TATATGTACTGCAATTTTTCCTATCATTATTTATTGTATATATTTTTACTTTCTGTAAATAAATGATTGGTATTGAATCCAGTCCTTCTCTTAGTATTATCGGTACGAACTCTCATCGTATGATTATAAGGAAAATGAATAAGATAAAGATGTATTTGCATACACCGTTATGAAGATATACTCGAGCCTTTGTCAACACGAAAAATACAGTCAACCCAGTATGAAGAAACGAAATAACATTCTTAAAATAAGCATAACTTATTAAATTTACTTCCACAGATATTTTCTCCTTGCTATCAGAAACACATTTCCTTATCCTATTGAAACTGTCTTATAACCTGCTAGTGAAATGTCAGTATCATCAGCATACATGCTGAACGCCGCTACGATTGTATATTACATCTAGCGTTCTGTTTATACCTCTAAACTTCTCCTAGCAACTAAATCATTAAGACACAGCGCGTTTTACTCATGCATGTACATATAAACGCGGCCTAACCTGAGGCTTATAATTAATGATATTTATATTTACAACAGCAAACAACAGTTATATTTGCTGACAACTATTACAAATCTGCAGTACCCCAACATCTCACGGCCTATTATACTGGCAACAGACTGACTACCTGACCACTGGAATGCGTCCCTTCCACAAGAATTTAAATAAGAGACGCTCCAACCTAGTGAAGAAGCAACCGAAACAAGGCACGACGGTCAGTCGATAACTGATAACAGGGACAATGTAAGCATTCGCCACCTCTATCCGACCTTTCAGAGACAGCTTTCTTTCAGCCCATTTCCGGCTAAGACTGGTCATCCTGTTCGCCACCTCGTCCCAGTTCTTATCAACCTGGAGGTCGGAATCAAACCAGACCCCGAGCACTTTAACTGATCCGTCGGTCCAGCATCCGACGACGCCGTCCAATATCTTCGTTCTGCCACTCCAGGAGCCCAACCGCAAACCCACCGATTTGTCGGCGTTGATTTTAGTCCTTGTAACCGACCCATATTCCTTTATGATGGTTCTGAGCGTCTCTACTTCGGAGGCGTGTGACACCATGACGGTGGCGTCGTCCGCATATGCTGACACTGCCCTTGCTTGTCCCAGTTCGAAAGGGATGCCCCTTAGCTGTTCCAGCTCCCGCAACAGTGGCTCGAGTGCCAATATGCATAGAAGAGGTGACAGCGAGCAGCCCTGACGAACCGAGCGTGCGATGCGAAACGGCTCCGATAGGTGACCGTTTACTTTGACCAGTGAACAGGTGCTGCTGTGAAAGCAGCGATCCAGCCTCTGAAAACGGGTCCGAAACTTCCTGTATTCAGGACGGCTTCCAAGTAGTAATGGTCGACTCTATCGAATGCTTTTGATTGATCCAAATTGATCTGAGCATCCCCGAAGCCAGCTGTGATCCTATCCTTCTCTATGATGTATCGCATAAGGTGAAGGTTGTCGTGGATAGACCTGCTCTGGATTGCGAACTTTTGTGCTTCTCCAAACCAGACTACCGACGACAAGCGCCTCCCTTTCGCTAACATCTTGGTCAAAATGTTAAGCTCAGTCTTTAGCAGAGTTATGGGCCAAAAGTTCTCTAATACGTCCCCATTACCGGCGTCCTTTCTCAGCAGTGTCACCACACCTCTGCTAACAGCACTAGGAATTCTCCCATTCTGTTGCCAGTTGCGGTAGACGTCTGCCAAGAGATCGCCAAACAAATCTGGCATGAATACATAGAATTTATAGGGCAGACCTTCCAAACTGGGCGATTTGTGACCGGTGTGTAAAACCAAAGCTAAAATTATAAAACCAAAGCTAAAATACATCAAAAGCGATGCTAGGAATATGTTATAGAACATTGCAATATAAGTCGAAAACAAAAACGCCATAAAGCACAACACGTGAGGCAGTTTCACTAGTTATTGGAATAACAATATTAATCACCTTCTTACATCTTCTAAAATATCTCTTCAGCATTCAGTCATATATTTTTTAAAACGTAAATTATATTGATGAAATACGAAATATTTAGAATAGCAACAAGATAAATGACAAATCTGAAGTTGTTTTGTCTGAAAGCTCCATACTTGAATATCAGACACAAAATTTAAAAAAAATATCAGTTGAACTGAAATGAGAAATTTCAATAAATTTCCTTAGAAACATGACATAGAGTACTTATAGACAATATGAAATATTTACATGATGCTAGAAATCTATTGCGTATAATGATATTTTACACAAAGTCTTATTAAATTACTCTTATTACAGTTATTATTATTATTATTATTATTATCATTATTATTATTATTATTATTATTATTATTATTATTATTATTATTGATTGTTATCGTCGTCGTAATTTAGTTGGTGGTGGTGGTGTTAGTGATTTTGGAAGTTATCTACGACGTGTTTCCATGAATCTTCGCTTCAATTTGTTTTCCTCCAGGTCTACCTAAAGAGAGTATTGCTCAGAGCAAGGATATATTTGAATGTTTTTTCTTTACACACCAATGGAAGGGAATGTTCATTCTTGACGTATTTATTATTATTATTTATTTTTTTGTATAGAAATAGGTTGTAACTATTCCTTTTGGTTCTTTGTTTAGTAGTTCAAAGTGGCTGCCAATAGAATGGCTGAAAGTACTACTGCCCTGACAGGTCCTAGTAAAGTGTGTTACCCTTCGAAGATTTTGAAATGACGAAGACTGATTGGAGAATGAGTGTGAATAGGGGTGACAAATAGGCTGACACATTCATAGCCCCCAAACAGGATCTGTGGGCCCTCATCATCTGACCGCTTCTCAGCTTAATCAAAGATTTGTCCATCTGCTCATCATCGAAGAGTTGAATTGCTATCGAAACTTCTCTGAGTAGAATCGTCACAACTTTTGGAAATTAAGTTCTCTGTAATCATATCCAACGAAAACAGCAATAGTTATTAGCCAATGATAAAGAAGAATCTATTCTCAAACCATGATTACAGCTGAAAAATGTTACGCTCTGTGTTCCGTGGGATATGAAGTGGGTCGTTTATCCTGAAAATGTTAAATCGAAATGAAACATTTAATGTGAAGAAGTATTGTTGTCAATTAGAAGCATCATCGCACAAACATTTGCGAAAAAAGTACCAGTCATTTGTTAATCATAACGGGACGTTAGATTAATACGAAATTGCAATAACATATACTGCACAAGTCACTCAGAAAAACGGTTATGGCGCCAAATATAAAAGTTTTGCCTCCTCCTCCTCCTGTTCCTCTTCCCCCTCCTTATTCTTCTGACCTTGCTTCATCTAACTATTATCTTTTCAAACCATTGCAACACTATTTGGAGGGAAAATTGTTTGTTAATTGTGAACAGTTAAAAACAATGATATTCTCTATCTATCTAGGTCATCCGTCAAGACGCCCCACAATGATATTGAGTACTTCTAGATGGGATTATATTATGAATAATAAGGAAAATTATTACTTTGAATATATATATAAAGATCAAAGACATATTTGTTTCTTTCACATCAAGAAATGCGACAGTACCTTGTTTCCAACCTAATAGTGAGTTACGGTTTACTCCCAAATTCTTTGACAGAGTGGCTAAGGATTCAATAATAATAGGCGCAATCATAACCTTGTGAATTTCTTTGATTCATGAAAAGAGAATTTCATACCTGAAGTTGATATAAAGATTTATGTTTTCTTTTTCCTTTATTTCTTGACACTGTTATCAAATAGACATGAGACAGGTGAAACAATGGATCCATGAACTGATGGTGGACGCGTGCTGGCTGGTAAGTAAATCATTGACAACCATTGGAATATATTTCATTTTAATGTGGTCTATGGCGTTTGTGTGCGCGCGTGACACCATACTAGAAATATGTGGCGATCATTGTCTCTGTGTGAGTGTTGCTTGATCTCTGTACATTGTTAGAAATCGGTTGATAATGATAGATTTAACACTCTAATGGCCGGCATGATTTAAATGGTAGACTGGAGGATTGATTCTTAACATTTTAAACAAAAAGGCCAATTTTTCAGAAACGGATCTTTATCAGAGAAATGATCCCAAATTGAGGAGATGGCTCCAACGATCCTATGAAACCAAAGTACAATCTATTTTGAAACACTAGGTAAAGAATAATTATATATATATATATATATATATATATATATATATATATATATATATATATATATATATATATATATATATATATATATATATATATATATACATATAAATTTAATGAATGGAGCAAAAAGCATATGTTAAGTGCATACTTTTATTTCGAACATATGTTTCGAATATTACAAATTATACCTTCCATAGGAATCGGTGATGTTGTTAAGAATGTAATCTTCTCTTCAGGGAAATGTATGGGAACCAGCTTAAACGTAAGACATTTTAACCGAATATGAGAACTGTAGTTGGAGAAGGTTGTTACGTAGTTTATTTGAAAAACCCGTTAATATATATATATATATATATATATATATATATAATGCCTATTTACAAACCAACACCATTATGGAGCAAAAATGATATCCTGTAAGGCTTCTCAATTAAGTGAAATAGCTATAAACGGGCGCCTAAATTACAAGATATGCCGTAAATTCTATTCACCTTGAATCGACATCTCTGTTCATCGCACACATCTTCCTATCACAGATTCGTATAAAGAAGCGCATAAAGCTGGTAGAAAGGCTATAGAAGAGAAAGATAATCATAACAGACACGACATTCAACGAGCGATATAAGGAAGTTCAATGACTTTAACTGGAAATTGAAACAGTATTTTGGTCACAGGAGATTATCACTATATAACAGAACTCAAACATCAAGATTAGTATTATAGGGAGATTTCTAAATTTACAGAGAAAGGTATGAGGGATATATCTTGGCCAAAAGATATATTAGCTTCAGTGAAAAGCAATGTCACTGTTCAGTCTCTCGGGAAAGATAAAAAATAACGTAAAAATTTATCTTAGCTGTCAAAGTTCCATATATCAAAACAATACACCGTTATTGTTATTTGTATAACGAATGTGTGTTTCCTTGAAGGTTGCACTTCTGAGATCAAACCCCAAAATAGGTCCAGATAAAGCTATTAAAAACCGCTCTCAATACAATCTTCCCCATAAGAAAGCTAGACATTCGCTCCTGTGAAAACAATATGGATTATCACCATTTCTAAGATAACTCATTAAGATAACATCATGCAATTGACTGTTTTTGTTTCCATTTCTTATTACGAAATATAACTAAAATTGTACAAAAATATAGAGTGAATACAGATTGAATTCTATTTATTAAAATAAAATGTTATTTCCCAATAAAATGGTGGTGGGTTTTTTTTTCTTATTTAAAATTTGTGTATATCTTTGTTTATTTTCGTTTCGATTTATTAAGAAAATAGATAAAATAAAATGAAATAACAGAACGGTGTGACTCGTATCATTTATCAAGTAGAAATTCATAAGTTTAAGAATGGAAATTTATTCCTCTCATTCCTAGACCGCTTATTGAAACTAAATTTCGTTTACATTTTTTCCTTTATTATATTTTTATTTTTGTATATTCTACTGTGTTTTGTTTTTCTTCTTTTAGTTTGTCTTTCTATTTTATCCTGTAAGAATACTTTTAACAACTACTCAAAAATAGCTGCGACATATAATCATTTGAGCTTATATTATAACGAACATCACGAAATAAGACAGAAATGAAGAGTCGTTTGTTTATAAGCAATAACCATATGATGTTTTCGGTAGAAGAAATGAGATCTTGTGACTTTAATGGTTTTTTACCATTATATATATATATATATATATATATTTATCATAAAAATAATAATAATAACAATGATAATAATAATAATAATAATAATAATAATAATAATAATAATAATAATAATAATAATAATAATAATAATAAAAAGAAGAAGAAGAAGAAGAAGAAGAAGAAGAAGAAGAAGAAGAAGAAGAAGAAGAAGAAGAAGAAGAAGAAGAAGAATTAATAATAATATAAATAAAATTTCAAAGTATGTGTGTATATATATATATATATTTATATTTATATATGAATGTATGTGAATGCATTTATATACCTCTTTACCCATCTCTATCTCTCTCTCTCTCTCTCTCTCTCTCTCTCTCTCTCTCTCTCTCTTTCTCTCTGTTAACATATATATATATAGATGTGTGTGTGTGTGTGTGTGTGTGTGTGTGTGTGTGTATGTGTCTGTATGTATGTATGTATGTATGTATGTATGTAAAGTAATGCTAGCGCTGTTCCTTAAATCTACATGATCATTTAGATGTCACTAAGCATTTACATTTTATGTAATATTTAAATAAATGTACGTTGCAGAAGTTCTGTAGATTCTGTAGTTTTTTTCTTTTCTTTTCTTTTCATTGCTAGTCAAAGACTTTGAATGCCCGCACTCAAGCTGAACAAATGGACACCAATTCAAAATTTCAGTTTCTCGACTCATGTCAACAAAGAACACTTTTATAATGTGGATATCCTTTTAACATACAGATGCATTATTTCAGTTGATGTCTGTACATTGTGGATTCTTTGCTGGAGATGTTGATTCGACGGCGCATATCTGTGAACTTAAATCTACCTCACAAGGGGACAGACATTTTCTCTAGACATTGGATGCAATACTCTCTGTAAATCTTAATGTGACGTTTGTATTTTATCTTTTTCATGCTCATTAACCAGAAGATGAGCCTGCTCTCATTTATTGCCGATGCGATAATTGTCTAAAAAGACCCTCCGTCTGAATGTGTCAAAGGATACAGAGTCACGTCTCAGATAGCTTAGGACTTCTTCTTCTAGAGAGATGATACTGAGAATTGTACTGGCCTTGGTATCTGAATAGAGATTGTCTGATTAATTGTTACTGTTGTACCGAGTACATGACAGACCCATTCTTTTATGAACCGGTATCAGCTGGCCGTGATGATGGCATGTAGGTCTTCAAAAGTGTGAACCACCAGTGTACATTTATCAGCATTCTGCAATTCTGATCCTAGCTTCGTGATGAGCTAAAAATTTCGGTTATTCAAAACGTTCACCGTGGAGTTCAAATTTAAAGACACGGTCACCTCCCTTTTCATCGTTGTGCATTTCAATGGGAAAATAAATACAAAGAAATTATAAAAGAGTATAGGTGCTAGCACGCAAACTGGTCTGAATTCATTTTGCACTGAAAGGTTCAAATGTCAGCCATCGTGTAACAGCTAGGGTCATAACTCTGTGGAACTGATTTGGTCCATTCACGAATATCAGTGGGCAACTAACATTTGTGAGACCCCGCTACACAGGTACCTTATTAGAAACAGGTCAAGAAATATAATAAACAATTCTTCATTGTGTTCCTTGCATTTCTTCTGAAGCTAACTTACAACAAAGATCATGTCCTACTGATTTTCGGTTCCTGGGGATGACACGCTGTGACTCAGCTGTGTTGTTCCTTAATATTAATTGAACCAATTTTTATAAGCAGAACTTTAAATAAACACAATCGCCCATACATTGATATACATCTATGCGTACAGCAATACGCGTTAACAGAGGCATACAGTGACATCGACTCTCTCAAATACATGTGGTAACACACGTACATACACACATACATACACACGCACAAACACGCGCACGAACACACACAAACACGCTCACACATCTCTTAAAATATGCTCATGCATCCAATAACTCAGACTTATTAACACTTTTTCACAAGTTTTGAATAACTCACATTCACGTATACATTAGCACGCATATACACATCCACGCACACACACACACACACACACACTCTCTCTCTCTCTCTCTCTCTCTCTCATACACACTCTGCCTTTCTCTCTTACTCTCTCGCTCACACACACACACACACACACACACGTATACACAAGCACACAAGCAATAGACGCACATCAGCAATCACATATACTGTGACACACATATACACAAACACACGCTTATATATATGTGTATATATATATATATATATGTAACATATATATATGTATAATATATATATATATATATTATATATATTATATATTATATATATATATATATATATATATATAATAAAATGCACATACATCTTAACTCAGTCGTATACACAGTGTCAATCATACACTCATACATAAATTATCATACACGCAGTGACACATACATTAACACAGGAATACATTTTGACTGTCACATACTCATGTATACATATATAGTAACACACACACACACACATACGCACACACATACACATTGTAACCATACAAACGAACTTTATTCCGTTAACACGTCGATTGACCTAATTCGCAGAAGGAAAAAAAGAAAAAAAAAGAATAACCATAAAAATAAATGAATAAATAAATATTAGTCGACTAATTTTTCTGTCTGTCAATTAAATGCTATGTTTTGGACAATGAAGAATACTGAAAAGAGAAGACACACATATGTGCAGAGATAATTTGATCGAATGAAACTGACAGACAAACAGACAGACAGGCAGGCCAGAAGGCAAGCAAACAGGCAGACTTAGAGGCATCCATACATACATGCATATATATATATATATACATACATATGGACAGACACACAGATAGACGGATAGATGCTTGGAGACGAGAGTGTAATGTTTTCGTCAAAAATAATACATGACAGAAAGAAATAAAATAAATTCAGCAGGAATTTTTTTCGTGTCTCTTTTTGTGTACAAAATATTTTAATGAACTCTCTGTGTGTGTGCGTGTATGTGTGTGTATGTGTGGTAGATGTCAGCTGATTGGCATGTTGTTGAAGTAGACCATGCGTGTGGCTTAGTCACTAAACTACCGAGTACAGAATACTATCTTAGTAGTATCCGGTCCAAATCCACCAGGTCTTCGGCTCTCAAATCCATTACAAGCGCATGGATGTGTTACACAAATGTGACAAACGCTTTTTATTTCTTTTTTTTTTTCCTGTCCTCATTGAATACAGGTCATCCCTGATTGGACAGTGAAGTTGTTTCTTAAAAAAAACCTCCAACCATGAAAGCTTTGTCCATTTATTGAATATTATTATCGACATAAGTGGAGGCGCAATGGCCCATGGGTTAGGACAGCGGACTCGCGGTCGTAGGTTCGCGGTTTCGATTGTGATTGTTTATTGAGCGAAAACGCCTAAAGTTCCACGAGGCTCCGGCAGTAGACAGTGGTGAACCCTGTTGTACTCTTTCACCACAACTTTCTCATTCTTTCTTCCTATTTCTGTTGTATCTATATTTCAAAGGGCCAGCCTGGTCACACTGTGTTACGCTGAATCTCCTCGAGAACTACATTAAGGGTACACGTATCTGTGGAGTGCTCAGCCACTTGTAGGTTAATTTCACGAGCTGGCTGTTCCGTTGATCGTATCAACTGGAACCCTCGTCGTCGTAAGCGACAGAGTGCCAACAACATTATTGACATAATGTGAAAGCGTGTGGCCTATACGCTAAGGTGTTGCACTTACGACCGGTTCCTGGACCACGTGGCGTTGTTTTGTTTAGTAAAGCACTTCATTCTACGTTGCTTTGCGATCACTTCGACACCTGATGTGTGGTACAACACCTGTTCAGGCAATATCGTTTTGATGGAGGATGTGAACAAATGTGCAGCACAAATATTTCATCAGTATAAAGAGATCATTTGTGCAGATTGTTCAGCAAAAGCTTTCAGAACCCTCCTTCTCGGACTGCGTGAGGAGACTATCATCATTATCAACGTCATCTGAGTGGCCTAGTGGTTTGGCTCGCAATCATAATACCGTGGGTTCAAATCCAGGTGTGGGTCGCGTGTTGTGTCTTTCAGTAAAGGCTTCATTTCACGTTGCTCAGGTCTACTCAACTCAACATGAGTACAAGTGGAGTGCTAGGACAGCATTCTTTCTCTCCAACTATTACATCGCCGATGTGCCCCTAGAGAGAAAGAATGCTGTTCTAACACTCCACCGGTACTCATATTGGTTTGAGTAGACTTGAGTAACATGAAATGAAGTCCTTGCTAAAATGCACAATGCGCCGCCCAGACAAGGATTTGAACCCACGGCATTATGACTGTGAACCAAACCACTAGGCCACTCGGGTGACGCCGATAATGATGGTAGTCTTCTCACGTAAAACAAGCAACAAAAGCATGGTGCATAAGGTGTACCATGTGACTTAGGATGTTTGCTTCAAACACTTTAGTCATGTACTAGACCATGGGTTCTCAACCATTTTTTTACCTATGGACCCCTTTTATTCTGGTCCTCCCCCCACACACACATTCGATGTTTCAAAATTAGTATCATGTAAACTTCCTTCAAAATTCCTATGTTGTTTTTTAGACATTAACATGTATAGGTTGAATTATGTAAAAGGTTAGAGAAAGATACCCAGCTGTTTCTTGCAATACATACCAATACATACATCTAAAGCAACATTTTTTCAGGGGCCCTTAAAATACTATTGTGGATCCCCAATTTGCCATTTTGTTGCATGGACCCCCAAAATCTTACATGGACCTTCAGGGACCATATGGATCCCGGTAGCGAATCACTGTACCAGACGAAGGGTTTAACTTTCATCTGATAAATATGGGAGAAATCAGAAAAAGGAGAAAATCGAGGCACAATGTTTGTAAGTTACTTAACGCATTGAGTTCATATGTTTATGAAGTCGCCCTTACTTCCCTCGCTGCTTCGGCATAATCGATGAAATAAATATTCGTGCAGCAAATCGATTTAACCGAACCTCTTCTCTTCCATGCAACATGTTATTTTTACAGTATTGATAAAGGAACCAAACGGTTTCTGGATAAAACATGGATAAAACGCTAAACGTTTTATTGGCTTATAAAATTCAAAGAGTATTTGTTTGCGTCGATATGTTTTGTTCCCTGCAGGCGGTGAGCTCGCAGAATCGTTAGCAAGCTGGACGAAATGCTTTGCAGTATTTCGCCCGTCGATACGTACTGAATTCAAATTTTGCTGAAGTCGACTTTGCCTTTCATCCTTTTGGGGTCGATAAATTAAGTACCAGTTACACACTAGGGTCGATTTAATCCATTAGTCCCCGCCTGCAAAATTCCAGGCCTTGTGCCTATAGTAGAAATGATATGTTTGGCTACCTGTGAGGAGAGAAAAAGCTATAAAGTTTTGGCCCAAAGTATTCCGACCAAATTTATTGATAACACACAGTAGTACATCAGGCGCAGGAGTGGCTGTGGTAAGTAGCTTGCTTACCAACCACATGGTTTTGGGTTCAGTCCCACTGCATGGCACCTTGGGCAAGTGCCTTCTACTATAGCCTCGAGCCGCAGTCAAATGACTGAAACAAATAAAGAGTAAAAGAGTAATATTTGGATTTTATAGCAATTGTAGTAACTCATTAGCTTTCTGTAACAAAATATAGAGTGCAAAGACCACAACTTTGTGTTTTACAAACACTTATTTCGGATAAATGACAATTCCTTTGCTAGCGTGAGGTGCTGATTAATTTATGACTCCTACATAGCATTTAATTAACATGAGAAAACTCAGTCCGTTTGATCAATAAGGGAGTGAGATATGAATCTAAATAAGATCATCAGGAATCAACATTATACATTTGCTGACACAGAAAAATAAGAGAACTTTTTAACGGTGGTATTCTTCAGAGTTGCCATCAGTATTAAAAATTATAGACACGTTAGTGTTACATATATTTATATATATATAGGAGTGAGTATTAAAAAGAAAAAAAAAAATATATATATATATATATATATATATATATATATATACACACAGAGAGAGACAGACAGACAGACAGAGATAATAACAATATTAGTCACCAGAGAGTAAATTTAACCTCCTTGTATTAAATAAAAATGTTCAATGAAAAGTATTTATCGAGATATTCAGTGTTAACGAGGGTGTTGAAAGCTAAAAAGAATGTCCAGAATTTACAAATACGTTTAACGTTAACAAAATCTTCACAGCTTTTAAATATTCAGGGATTATTTACAAATGCAGTATTGTTATTTTCTTTCTAGAAAGTGCATATATTAAAACTCTTTACTGACAGGTTTCGCTTTTATTGGGCTTCGTCAGTGAAACAGCGTTAACCTCTGATTAATCAACATTATTTAATGTCCTTTGAATATTTTACTTTCATACTTTGGACAATTATTGGGCAGCAACCACTTAGGAACGTCGCCTTTAACTAATTTTATGCCTGGTATTTCTACCCTCAGTAACATATTGATGAACAGCTAAGTTACAGGGACGTAAACAAGCCAGTATCGGTTGTCGAAAGCTGAAATAGAAACATGAATTCGTACGAGGTTTCCCTTTACTGAATCCCCTGACAATGTGTCGCTTAACCTGGAGCTATAGTCGGAAACATATTCCAAAGTTACCGCATAGTGAAATTGAACCCGAACCTGCGTGCCTGTAGCGTGAAATTTTTAAACATACGGACATGCCGAAAGTTATATAGAAAAGTACAAAGATTTTGTGGCTTGTATTGTTTTGCATCACTATGAAAATACAAAGTATTAAAGGGAAATAGCTGAATTAGGCCAAAAACTACAAATTTAATTAAATAATTTAACGCATAGTTTACTGAATGACATACGCAACTGGGTTTTTTTTTTGGTTTTTTTTTACTAAACTGAAAATTTCTGCCTTGCTTTGAGAAAAAAAACCTGCTGCTATATTGCTAGCGAACCTCCAACAACATGTTCATAATTGGTGTCGCATTCCTTTATAACAAAGATCAAATTTTCTCTCTAAACGCATAAATTAATCTTACAAAGAACTTTATTTTTTTGAATCAGCATCTTTTCTTTAAGAGTCGCTAAAAAAACTGTAGCAAGTTTTTTTATTATTATTTTTTAATTCTTTGGTACTAATTACGAACGAAATTCCAAATAATTACGAATATTATGTGTATATCATTCGCTAGTTCTTCCCTTACGTCATTTCACTAAGTTCATGCCATTAGCCAATTTGAGTTATTTCCCATAGCTCATGTTATTACAGCAATTTGTTTCTTATTAAACTTTATAAGTATGTAGGTTGTGTATATGTATACTCATTTTATTCATATGCATATACACGTGTATGTGTGAGCACATATGTATGTTCTCATGAATGAATATATGTATATGTGTATACCTGTCTGTATGTATGGGTGCTTGCATAGGTACTTATGTGCAGATATGTACCTTTATTTCTGTATATATATTTATAGTACATATATCAACGGAAGCAAATGCTTTCTTCCCACGACCCATGTATCCGTGAGTATGTGTGAGCGCATATATATATATATATATATATATATATATATATATATTATACCACGATGATGCTCCAGCATAACCGCAGCCGCATGGCTGAAGCGAGTGAAAGAATGAAAAAATATATAAACATATACTTATATATTAATCAATATATATGTTTATATATATATTTGATTAATAAATTCAAAAAGGGATAAAACTCTTTTATAAGAATTTTATCAAGAAGCCAGTGTGTAAAAAAATTCATAAGGGAAATTTCTATTCCCAAGAATATAATTATATGTTTATATTTATATAAGGGGCATTACTACAGAATAATAATGCCACGCACTGGACTTCTCAAAATAAACACATTTTTAGTACCGAATGCGAGGAAACACGACCAACAGAAGAAAACCACCTTTCTTTTAAATAACTCAACTATGTATCGACCGATTTCGCGATTACTAGAATGAATCTAGACTCCGCTCATCAGCATGGTATTGTTTATGAAAAACATATACAAATAAACAGAATTCTCACCTTACCAAAAACGAAGCAATGGGAATGAAGTTTATCCGTATAAATCTTCAGCAAAGAAGCGGGAAATACAACTGGGTTGTCTTGGCACATGTGTTGAGACAGGAATAAAACAATTCCGCATTGAATATATTCCGTGTATATATTTGATTAATAAATTCAAAAAGAGATAAAACTCTTTTACAAGAATGTTATCAAGAAGCCAGTGTGTAAAAAAATTCATAAGGGAAATTTCTATTCCCAAGAATATAATTATACGTTTATATTTATATAAGGGGCATTACTACAGAATAATAATGCCACACACTGGACCTCTCAAAATAAACACATTTTTAGTACCGAATGCGAGGAAACACAACCAACAGAAGAAAACCACCTTTCTTTTAAATAACTCAACTATGTATCGACCGATTTCGCGATTACTAGAATGAATCTAGACTCCGCTCATCAGCATGGTATTGTTTATGAAAAACATACAAATAAACAGAATTCTCACCTTACCATAAACGAAGCAAAGGGAATGAAGTTTATATATAAACGGAATATATTCAATGCGGAATTGTTGTATTCCTGTCTCAACACATGTGCCAAGACAACCCAGTTGTATTTCCCGCTTCTTTGCTGAAGATTTATACGGATAAACTTCATTCCCTTTGCTTCGTTTTTGGTAAGGTGAGAATTCTGTTTATTTGTATATGTTTTTCATAAACAATGCTATGCTGATGAGCGGAGTCTAGATTCATTCTAGTAATCGCGAAATCGGTCGATACATAGTTGAGTTATTTAAAAGAAAGGTGGTTTTCTTCTGTTGGTTGTGTTTCCTCGCATTCGGTACTAAAAATGTGTTTATTTTGAGAAGTCCAGTGTGTGGCATTATTATTCTGTAGTAATTCCCCTTATATAAATATGTTTATATATATATGTAAGTATATACACACACACACATATATACTTGTGTATATATACATATACATATGTGCATATGCGCGTGTGTGTGTGTGTGAGAGAGAATGGGAGAGAGAGAGAGAGAGAGAGAGAGAGAGAGAGAGAGAGAAAGAGTGTGTGTTTGTGTGTGTGTGTGTGTGTGTGTGTGCGTGTGTGTGTGTGTGTTGCGAATGTGCGCGCGGGTGGCTGATTGAATGCACATGCGTTGTAACTTATCTTCGCGTAAAAATAAATATGCAGCAGGATCTTAGCTGTATGACTAACCAGTTAGTTTAAATAACCAAACACACCATTCACTCTCATATAGAAACGGATCCTCTTTTCATACTTACTAAATAGTTGTTCTTTCGAGAGGAACCAAGCCCTAACCATAATCGTTGATAAGAGACGAGAGATAGTGTAACATGCAGATTAATCATTTGAGCCGATTTGATAAGATGACGGAGGTGTATTGGCATCTTTGTTATTTTTTTTGCGCCCTTTTAAAGCCTAGCCAGGCTCATGGGCCCGGTTTCCCGGTTTTTATGGCGTATGTGTTCCCACCAGCTGGACGGGACGCCAGTCCATCGCAGCGTTACTCAGGAAACAGGAAGAAAGAGTGAGAAATAGTTGGGGAGAGAGAGTACAACAGGGGTCGCCACCCCGCTGCCGGAGCCTCGTGGAGCTTTAGTTGTTTTCGCTCAATAAACACACACAACGCCCGGTCTGGGAATCGAAACCGCCATTCTTCGACCGCGAGTCAGCTGCCCTAACCACTGGGCCATTGCACCTCCACATGGTATCTTTGTACCATTGAGAAAAACTAAGATATAATCAGAGCATACGATCCCGAGGAAACAAATCTACAACATCACTCTCCTACACATGGAATCACGTAACCACTTTTTTCATACTGTCATAATTTTTTATACATGATACTATGCATCCATTCATCCATCCATCCATCTACCCACCCACCCATCCATTCATCCATCCATCCACCCATCCATCCGTCTTAATTCCTGGAAGGGTCGTGGCGGTAGAACCCTCAGGCACCACATTCATAGGGTCCTATCAGAAACAACTGCCACGAGACTTTCCAGCTGGATTCCCAAGTGTGACCAGCTGAGTCGACGGATGTTATCCAGCCATCTTGTTCTCAATCTACCCCCATAACTTCTGTCGGCTGGATCGGTTTGAAGAGTTTGTCTTGCGATTCTTCTCTACGACATCATAATCACATACCCGTAGTTACGAAGGTGCGACTTCTCCATGCAGAGAAGTAGCGGCTCGATGGGGAGAGATTTCCTTATCTTAGATACGAAATGCCATGACATCTGTAGATTTTATTTATTTTCCATGGCGAACACACATCTAGAAAAAAACCAAGGTGTTACTCAAATGGTTAATTTTGTTTTTCAGGGACAAAATTTATTTCAGTTATAAACATCAGATTATCTCTCTAAAGATCAAAAATACAAGCTAGAATACGTTGGAAATAGGAAAAAAGTAACCTTGTGCTTCGCTCTCGAGGTTTTTACCACCCAAGAAAATGTAATCGACTTGGTTGGATGTTATGTCATTAGTGAATCCACGAGAAACACAAACACACCACTACTTCACAACTACCACGCTAAAACCACTACCCATTATTTCACTACACTTTTAGAAGAACCACACTGTAACACAAGAACCACTCATACTCAAACACGCTGCAAAACAATAAGCACTGTGCTCAAATACAATACAACAGAAATCAATACACAGTACAGCAACACAACAACCACAACACATTAACACACTACAACACTCAGCCTATGAACACAAACCCACCACAACACGACAACCTACTCACTAACGCACACACTAACATATTTTATTAGCGACCACGGTCGAAATCCCTGACAAAATCTTTCTACAATTCAAGTTTTCCATTACTCGCGACAACTGCTCCTTACCGAAATATGTATCGTCTGAGAATTGCTCAATGAATATTCTAGCGGTTCTTCCTCTACCTCGTCGTACGTGAGTTGGTCCCCATAATAATAACTTGAGTATAACTTCCTGTTCATTTCTCCAGTAATGTCCTGAAAATAGTAACAGTGGTTGGGCAATTGTAGTTGTTAAACAAGTTTTCGTATAAACTTTTATTTGTAATACGTTGACGCCAGTTTATGTTTTATACAGCCCTAAGCATTTTAATGTATGCATCAGCTACTTTCTTCTCGAGTGCTTGTATCGGGGTTCATATACCTAGTCATGGAATGTGAAGTTGAGTGTGTGGACCATGTTTGTAATGCTGTGTGTGTGCCGTCTGCAGTGGGAACAGGGACAGTATTCTCTATGAAGACCTTTTCTAGTCTATCCACTTATATTGTGTCTTTACGACCATTAAGGTATATAGGGAAACTTTATCCGTGCGTGAAAGAAAACGGAAAGGACCTGCATACGTTGCTGTTAACGGAGGTTTAACAACATCGTTGCACACAAAAGTGTGAGTCCAAAAAGTAAAGCTTCCTTCAATGCAGAGCTAGAAAAGCAATTGTCAAGTAGGCAGGAGCCTTTAAACAAGAGCGATATATTCAAAATTGGTAAAATTAAAAATTGTCGAGAATAAATTAAATTTATTATTGTCACTGAATATGTTTGTGTTATCTAATTTCTGAACGGTGTTGCTGACGTTTTTTTTATGTAAATTGATTTCTTTATGCATCAGTCTCTACTAAGTAAGAGACGCCAGTAAAATTAATAA